>NW_018392654.1:6435-10453 GCF_900095145.1 Mus pahari | reverse complement strand
CCAACCACATGCAGAGGTTAAAGAGCTCTAAATGAAATCATCAAAGAGATGATTCAGGAAACAGCTCCCAAAGGAAGTCACAGATGGGTCAGACACCCTGGTGACACTGACCTAATTTCTGAATATAAGGAACAAGAAATCAGTTTCCAACAAAAGCCACTAAAGATGCCTCATCTAACAGCACAAGTCAAAATACTAGACCTAATTTCTATAAAGCTAGTGTGTAGAAGTCAACCATCCTAACTTCTAAACTAAAAGACAATCTAGTTGTTTTATCTATAACAAATATTTTTACAAGCTCCAAATGAGTCAAAGATCTTAAGATATAAAACTGAATGTCATAAAGTTAAAACAAGAATATACTATCAAGGTATTATAACCAGTTTTTCTAAGGAGAGATAATCACATTTTGTCAGTTTTCAANAGCAAGTGGAACTTAAACATTTCCTCTAATATTTGGCTTCTGGTGCACCACTNAACATGAATGAAGGAGATATGAATTANAAAAGGCTGTTAAATATTATAAAAATCCGGTGGCTAAAAAGATGAAGGTAATTAAGTAAACAAAGAAAATACTTTGCTGCAAAACCATGTATGGCCAGACAGTGATGGAAAGCGAGACAGAGATTAGTTCCCGGCTGCTTTCAAAGAACAAGTTCCTAACAAGGTCCAAATCTAGATGCAGACTTTTCAAACAAGCAGCTGACTTAGACTCTGCCCACCAGACTTAGCAACAAAGGAACTTAGGGCGCTACCAAACATGCGCATCTGTTGGTTTTTGTTTGGTTGTTTTTTTTCTCGTTTTGACATATATTCACTAAGTATTTGCTTAGAGTTCAACATGAGACAAGTTCTGTGTACTCCCTTCAGCNACACATTTCTTTGTGGTTTTACAATGTATTCCACAAGGAAACCAATGAGAAAGGCTTGGAGTTGAAATGTCTTTGGANCTGTAATGCAGAGCNGCAAAAGCACATGTAGATATTANGATTGCAAAGAGACTAGTTTTCCAAGACAGCTATGAAAATATTTCTTGTAAGAAACAAGTTCACTCAAATGGGGCACGTCATNATCCAGGCATTTAGATTCTGGTTCCAATGGAGGTTGTGTCTTTCCGTGAATCATGGTTTCTTTACTCTGTCTCCTTCCCTTGAAAGTGCTATGCTCCTGGTGCCATCTCCCAAAGGCTGGGATTAGGTACCACTGTGTCTACTTTTAAATTCTTAAGAATCCTGAAGAACACAAACTTCAGTGTCTTCACTGTGACATAATCCAGATGGCCAATAACTCATCTAGTTAGTACGAAAGAATCACGCCATGCTTTTCACTCCCAATCTAAATTTATACAAAGTAGACTGAGTTTCAGGAAAACACCATCATCCAATTCCAGAGGTCACCTGCTCAGTTTTAGATTTTGTTTTGATTCAAGTTGTCACTTGTAGAAGTTTGGTCCTCGTTCTTCCTCCCAGCCCCATGCTCCCAGAAATAAGACTCAGACTCGAAATACATTTACAAATACCTTGGTCATAAAGCTAGGCTCTTCTCTGACTAGGACATAATGTATTATAACAGTTACTCAAATCTACACTCTACCACGTGGCTGGTTACCTGGGCTCATGTACCTTGTGTCTGTCTTGTCACATTTTCCCAGGCAAATCTCCCACACCTGACAGTATCCCAGAATTCCTTTTGGCTCCTGGATGTCCCACCTTCTATTCTACCCTTTGATAAATGCCATAGATTTTTTTTTTTAATTGAAAGGTGAGGGCTGGTGAGATGGCTCAGTGGCTAAGAGCACCCGACTGCTCTTCCGAAGGTCCGGAGTTCAAATCCCAGCAACCACATGGTGGCTCATAACCATCCGTAACAAGATCTGACGCCCTCTTCTGGAGTGTCTGAAGACAGCTACAGTGTACTTACATATAATAAATAAATAAATCTTTAAAAAAAAAAAAAAGAAGAAAGGTGATGCATCCATCAAATATACAAGATATTCTCTCTATAGTCACTAGCACCCTTAAGACCTTCAACTTGAAACTGTCAATTATTCTAATTCTACTTTCACTTCTTAAGCACCAACACCACCAGCAGCGTCCCAAGGCCATCCATAGGTGTCCTACGGCTTTAAAGAACTCATGCGTACCTGCTTTCCCTTTCAGGATTTTATTCCAGTAATACTGCCACTCTAGCTGGGTGTTAGCACTAGGATGAAAAGGTGACCTTCCTATGCCACGGTTACTTGTAAGAGCCACTGCTTTTCCTGTAAGAAAAATAATTAAATTGTCTCTAAGTACAAAAGGATGTTAAGATCATGTAATGGAAATTTTTTCATGAAATTTTAATTATATAACGCTTGATCTTTAATCACTTACACATTAAATCTTAAATAAGCTAATATACTCATCACCATATAACATCACCTAACTTTGTTTTGTTTTGTTTTGAAGACAGAGTCCTCTGAATTCTCTCTGTAGACCAGGCTGGCCAGGAACTCACAGAGGTTCACCTGCTAGGATTAAAAGCATGCTGCCACCAAGCGTGGCTCCAGTAATGTTTCTGACAAACGGACTCATTCTAAAAGCAGCAGAGGAAGTTTTCTGTGGTTTCTAATTTCTTACAATAAAAAACAGGCAGCTCAGACCCCAGGTTCAGACTATAGGAATGGATAATGAAACAAAAACTATACTCAGATTTTTATAATTCTGCTATAAATATGTTTACCCTCCATATTATTTTAATTTTATAACAATAGAAATAAATAGGAGATTCATGCATAGCAATGAAAATCTGATTTTTAACATATAACCAAATATGAATTTCAGACCCCAGATTCTGCTTTGGTTATGTATTTTGCTCCTTTTATGTATTAATTTAGAAGACAGCTATAATGTTATTAAATTGATTTGCAAGTGAAATAGCACAGGCTTAGAGGTCAGGAGAGTCAGAACAAAGAAACACATAGCACACAAAGCTTTCCTGCCTCTCCACATAAACTACACAAAAGAACAATATAATGTAGGGTAAGTTGTCCCTAGGCTAAAATCAATTCTTTCAAATTCAAAAATTCCCTTTCAGAGCTGAGTCACAACTACCTAGGACAAAAATAAAGCTTTGCTGGGAATCTAGAATTTTCTAGGATTTCCACATAAAAGAAAAACTCACTTTAAAAAGAAATTGCTAATATAGTTATCTTGTCAAGAAAGAATTAAAGAAAAATCCTAAATAAATGCTTCTAATACTAGTAAGTAGTACACACATAAGCCTGAAATTTCATTTAAAAAAAAAAAAAAGACTGCCCAGATGATTCAACTCAATGATACAAAATTATCACAACCCAAAAGTTACTACGTTTACCTACATGAAGGGAAGAGAGTTGANCAGAACAGAAAGTCTGAAGACACAGGACACCAGAAATTTCCCCTTAACAAACAATAAAAAGATATGGAAAATATCCAGAAGCCCTCATCTATATGAGATAACAGATTCCTCAAGTTAAGATAGTCTTCCCTGTATATTGCAACTTACACCAAACAGCAGGTTTCTAATTTCCCAACCCCTGTGATAATGGACTCCAGGCAATTTGAACAAAGGGATAGATTTGACTGAGAAATATCAAAATACTTTCTAAAGAATACATTGTTATCAATTCAGATACACACACACACACACACACACATGCACACACACACACACACACACACATTTATGTGTATCAAGTTTCTTAAAACAAACAAGAATACAGACCTTTGAGATATGTTAGTTCTTATACCTCCTGAGACAAAGAAGCAATCAATATCAACATGTCTTACAGAGCTATGGTGTCTGGGTTTGTAAGACCCCAACTCAATTTGTTTCTTAGACCCCCTAGAAACAAAAAGCCCAGCAAAGAGTTCTTTGTTCTTTCGCCTTCAGCCNGAGTTACCGATGTCCTCTGGAACTGGCTCATCTTAAACTCACCCTGGTGACTCTTTGGGTAAGGGACTAAGAATGTTTGCCAAAGATAAGACTGTCACCCTTC
>NW_018392654.1:1760-6310 GCF_900095145.1 Mus pahari | reverse complement strand
CTCCTATGAGCTCGTCCTCAACATGTTGACTTTTCCCGATTAAACCATATGCATATTGCATCAAGAATGGGTTCTCTCGAGTTATTGGGGCGTCATCTCATCCTGGGACTTGAGCGAGGGTCTCCCCGGGAACGGAGGTCTTTCGGGTTCACTCAATACTGACATATTGCCTAAAAGGAAAAAAAAAAAAAAAAGAACATTCAAACCCAAATGAATTTTTCTCATTAAAAACAGATTTAGTTAATTTTAGAAATCACATTTAAGGAGAATGGTATCTTAGCATAATATAGAATATTTTATGGACTGTATGCCAACTTAATAGACAAATTTCAGTTTCTGTAGTTATCCGATAGAATTTTAAATCACTTGAACGATACCATGGTATTATTTCCTATTCTACTTTCTAACTCTCTTCTTTTAAAATTATAATTTTATAAGATAAATCTGAACAATTTCAATATGTGTACTTTCGCATATTTAGCTTTGATAAGTTCCATTCTGCACAACTCTACAAACTTTATAAATGAAACAACAATTACAATGGCTTCCTGATAAGTAATAAAACACAAGCGATTTACAGACGGTTAGATTTATTCTCACAGTACTGTGGGGGAAAATTACTATCCCCCTCACCTTTTACAGATTAGTAATTTAAGTCCCACAGCTGGTGAATGCCCAAATTGGAATTTAACTCCAGTCAGTTTGATTTCCAAGCTCTTAAACTGTCATACTACTGTTAAAATTAGACATATTTCAAAAGGTAGTCCACAAAAAAACCCAAAAACCTATATACAAAGGGAACTGATCTTTCACCATTAGATGTTACTAACTAGTTCTGCAGCATGTTTATTACATTTATGGGATGAAAATAAATATTATTTAATAAGGATAATTAATGACTTAGAATAACCAGAGATTGTTTATAAGGATTATTAGGCTAATATTACTTTATAATATTATTATTACTAATACTCCTCCTGGTGTTCCAAAATATAGTAGTACAGATTCTAAATCTAAGAATCTAAAATATAAGAACCTTTTAAGCTTGTAAGAAGTTCTGATTTCAAAGAATATCCTTGGGCATAAAAAAACAAAAACAAAACCAAAACCCTTTTTCAGGAACAATTGAGCCACTCCATGATTAACTGTGAGGCAACTGTCCACTCTCACTAGGTACAAGGCACTGAANCTTTCTCCATGTTGTCTTTAAGCAGACATAAGCTGGACGTCACTGATTCTTGCCATTCCTCTCTTGCAGAGAGGAAATAGGCAAGAAAGGCAAATACCCATGCATGTTCCTGTTGCAGAAAGTGGCAGAGCAAGGNTTCAGATTCAGGCTACACGATCTAGATCAAACCCTTGCCATTTTCTCTGAAAATTTCAATAATCACAATCTCTCTTTCTTTTGCTGTGCAAGGTATCAAAGTCAGGGCCTTGAACATGTAAGGCAAACAACAACCACAATTCTACTGTTCAAAGTACTGTGAAACAGAAGGTAAACGACTTAGAATAGAATTAAATATTTAAGGGGTACAGACTGTATAAGTACAATACCTACCAAATGCTTTCTTACAACATAAAAATTTATTCCCATTCATAAACCTAATTCATAATAGTATTTCTATGCTTTCAAAATTATGTGACCTTCAGGAAAGGCCAAGAAATATTAGCTATGGTGTGCTTAGAAACATATGGTGTGTCTATCAAGAGTACCTAACAAGCAGCTGAAAGAGTCTGATGCAGATATTTACACCCAACCAAGGGACCGAAGCTGTTGACCCCTGTGGTTGAATAAGGGAAAAGCTTGAAGAAGTTGAGGAGAAGGACAACCCTGTAGGAAGACCAGCAGTCTCAACTAACCTGGTCCCTGGGATCTCTCAGACACTGAGCCACCAACAAGGCACTATACACCAGCTGATATGAGGCCCCCAACACATATACAGCAGAGGACTGCCAGGTCTGGACTCGGTCAGAGAAGATGCACCTCCCCCTCGAGATACTTGGGCCTCAGGGAAGGGGGAGGTCTGGTGGGATAGGGGTAAGGAGTAGGGCATCCTCTTGGAGATGGGGATGAGGAGGAGGTGTGGGATGTAGAACAGTTGGAGGGTGGACCAGGAGGGAGATAAAGTCTGAACTGCAAAAAAAGATTAAAGAATAATAATTTTTAAAATTGACCAAGAAATAAATAACCTATGGCATTATTCTGAAATACTGACTAAAAGCACATTGGAATATATCAAACAATATAAGAACAACAAACACTCATAGAGAAAGACCCCGCAATTTTCTAAAACCCCATTAGTGTCTTTCTCCTTATGCCTCCCTTTCCACAGTTATGAAGATTACTATCACATAATCTTGAACCTTTCTTTTTGCCCACAAAAGAAAAATACCGAACCCTTCGTCAAAAATAACTGAACTAGAATCCAGTTTAAGTAATAACTATCACAAAACAGCTTCCTGTTGGATTTGGATGACAAATGTTAGCCACACACACACATCAGACACTCTTCGTAGATATTAAAACAGTCTCACTAAGTTTATCACTGTAATTACAACAGTTCTATTTCAAGAGTGCATTATTGAAACAACCTTCTAGAAACTCTCAATTACCCTTACCAATCAACCTCCTTCTCACAGATTAGGTACAGAATATAAAATGTCATTTTTATACAGNTCATAACTTCNACAACTTATAAAGTCTCCATGAAGAAGGAAAGCTTGGAATCCCAGCGCTCACAGCACTGAAATGTCCTGTCATTTTGAGTTACCCACAGTTAAGTTTAATATGAAACACNGTAGTAAAGTTTTCAGTTATACTCACTGTAACTTTTTTAAAAAAGATTTATTTATTATTATATGTAAGTACACTGTAGCTGTCATCAGACACACCAGAAGAGGGCATCAGATCTCATTACGGATGTTTGTGAGCCACCATGTGGTTGCTGGGATTTGAACTCATGACCTTCAGAAGAGCAGTCAGTGCTCTTAACCGCTGAGCCACCTCTCCAGCCCCACTGTAACTTTTATAACCTGACATTTCTAGAGGCTTTTCATATTAAGAAGTTTGTAGTAATTAGAATACCAATGAAAACATCAGAATAAAATAATCAAATATAACTGTTTTGAAGAAAACTATTTTAGTACGAACCTGTGTCAGGTACCACAAGGGAAGACCTGCCTGTTTTCACTTTTTTAAGTTTTCCCTTTCTGAAAGATAACACTACTTAATCTTCATAGAGTACTGACAAACTTTCAATTCACGCTTCCATGTTGAGATAAGATTTAGGCTTGAATGAGGGTAGAAATCTGCAATGAAGTTGCAGTCTGATGGTTTGGAAGGCACTAAGCCTAAGAACAGAAGTGTGTTTTGTGTTTGAAGGCCCCTGAACAGTGGAGTGCTGAGCTCCAATGATTTTAGTGTCACTGTTCAAAGNTGGTGAGAGAGAATTAGTTCTGTGTGGATACCCCAAATCATATGCATTTCTGGTGCTGTGCTGCAACTGTTGCATTTTGCTCTCTCTGAAGTCTGTCTTGGTCTTCTCTGCCCTCTTCTCCTTTGGGCAGAATCTAAAGAAAGCCTGTTAGCAACACTGTTGCCCACAGGCATAAAGCAATCCTGTGTCTTTAAGGCACCATTCAAGCTATGGGTGTACCCATTAAAAATGACAAAGGTGTCTCTGAAAACATATTTTCCAGGTCCTCAATACTAAAATCATCATTTGCACTGTCATTATTCTTTATTCCAGATGCTCAGTCCATTTGCTTTCCCTTCATTTTCTGTCTCAATATTCTTAATTAGGTGATTTCTAAAGAATAAAAGAATTTAGGTTGACCTTGGGCACAAACTCTGCAGCCAGTCACACAGCACACAGAGGAGGCTCCACTCCCAGGAGCTCTAGCACACCCAGGATCTTAAGATCAGGGGTGAGTAGGACAAAACAGCTGTTCCAACACCATGTGGAGTAACTGGGACCAGCAGGATCCAGGGACACAGGAACCCTTCCTGACCAGTGGCTCGGGTTCCTTCGGGTCTGTGCTGGTTTAACTTGTGTAAATTCTAAAGCCAGTCCCACAGCACCCAGAGGAGGCTCAAATCCCAGGTGTTCTACCACAGCCAGGATCCCAGGATCCCAGAGGCAGTTTGACTCCCAGGAACTCTAACAAACCCAGGATCTCTCAGGATCACATAATCCCAGAATCATAGGATAGCAGAGACATATGGACTCTGAGGAATTCTGACACAACTCGNATCACAGGAAGGACGGGCTCCAGTCAGATACAGCACTAGTGATAACCAGATGGCAGAGGCAAGTGTAAGAACATAAGCAACAAGGTTACTTGGCATCATCAGAACCCAATTCTCCCATCATAGCAAGTTCTGGATACACCATCACACCGGAAAAGCAAGACTTGGATCTAAAATCACTTTTCATGATNATAATAGAGGACTTGAAGAAGGACATAAACAACTCCCTTAAAGAAATACAGGAGAACACAGGTAAATAGCTAGAAGCCCTTAAAGAGGAAACACAAAAATCCCTTAAAGA
>NW_018392654.1:0-547 GCF_900095145.1 Mus pahari | reverse complement strand
TGCAGGGATGGTTCAATATACGGAAATCCATCAACATAATCCACTCCATAAACAAACTCAAAGAAAAAAAAACACATGATCATTTCATTAGATGCTGAAAAAGCGTTTGACAAAATTCAGCATCCCTTCATGTTAAAAGTCTTAGAAAGATGAGCAATTCAAGGCCCATACCTAGACACAGTAAAAGCAATATACAGCAAACCAGTGCNCAACATCAAACTAAATGGAGAGACGAAGTAATTCCACTAAAATCAGGGACTAGACAAGGCTGCCCATTCTCTCCCTATCTATTCAATATAGTACTCCAAGTTCTAGCCAGAGCAATTAGACAACAAAAGGGGGGCAACAGGATACAAATTGGAAAGGAAGAAGCCAAACTATCACTNTTTTCAGATGATAAGATCATATACTTAATTGACCCAAAAAAATTCCACTAGAGAACTCCTAACTTCAACAAAGTGGCTGGATATAAAATTAACTCAAATCAGTGGCCTTCCNCTACTCAAAGGATAAACAGACTGAGAAAAAAATTAGGGAAACAATACCC
>NW_018392653.1:0-3979 GCF_900095145.1 Mus pahari | reverse complement strand
TAGTATTTGAAGAAATTTGAAACAGAAAAATATGTCCATAAATCACAGATAACAAATGTGACCTTGAATAACTTAGTATTGCAAAATATGACAAACTGTATATAAAAACATCAGTATATGCAGACACTGGTTTAATATGGTTGTAAATGAGAAACTGATTCTAGTGTCTTTGATTATGGATTTGATTATGTTTTTTTATATTTGATTATGTTTTGTGATGTCAAAATGCTCTATAGTGACTGCGAATACTATAAAATGCTGGATAAAATTTAGATTGTTTTCAGTTAATTAAAGATTTGACAAAATTTTCCCAGGTTTTTAACAGAGGTTGAAACAGGGTCTCTCCATGAAATATCAGTAGATTAATACTCCCAATGAAGATCAGAATACATTTTCTCACTTTTTCCCTATGATTTTCTTTAAATTTATTTTAACACTTTGAACCATGATGACATCCCTAGAATACATTTTTCCTGGGAGAAATATAAGAGGGGTGGGAAAGAAGAATGGAAGAACCAGATATGGGAGGAGTTGGAGGAAAAGTACAGAGCGTCAGGAAACTGAACAGAAGTGTGTAGCGGCAGGTTATGTGGAATTGGTGGTAGCATTCAGAAAGTCCCAGATGGGAGGAAAGCAAGAGACTCCTAGGAGTCCCTGGGGATGACATTAGCTGAAATACCCAACAAAGTGGAGGGAGAACCTGTGGAGGCCATATCCAGAGATTAGGCATGGCTCCCTGATTGAGGGATGAGGCCACCCATCCATCTCCAAAAATCTAATTCAGAATTGTTCCTCTCTAAAGGAAATACAGGGGCAAAGAGTTGAACAGAGTCTGAAGGAAAGGCCACAATGACTGCCCCACACAGTGATCCATCCCACATGCAGTCACCTAACTCGAACACTATTGCAGATGCCAAGAAGTGCATTGCTGACGGGAGCCTGATATAGATGTTTCCTGATAGCTTCTGCTAGATCCTGACAAATACATATGTAGATGTTCACATCCAATTATCAGACTGAGATCAGAGACCATAATGGAGGAGTTAAGGGAAGGACTTAAGGAGCCTTATCTGACATCTATTGGAAGGGAAACTCTTGCTCATGTGACAGCCTGAAGCCACAGTGTAGAAGAATGCTAGAGTGGTGATGCAGGAAAGGGTAGGTGTGTTGGGGAGCACCCTCATATAAGCAGAGTAAGGGTGGTTAGGGTTAGAGTGTTTACAGTGGGGGAACTGGAGACGAGGATAATATTTGAAATGTAAATCAATAAAATATCCAATAAAAAATTGAATAAGACAGATAGTATAGCTCACGGGGAGCTGTTAGCCTCACATGCAGTAGGTTCAATCTTCAATCCTATAAAAGTAATCACAGTAATATAAGGGCAGGCATAGGAAAAAGTCTGTGTGGGTCTTACCTTTGTTAAGCTAAAGGCACTAAGGTTGTTTTAAGAGTCAAATATTAACCAGTTTATACTTCTTATGTTACCTTATAGGATTATATTCGGACAACTGTCATGATTATTCAAAATTGTTACCCTAATTTTGCATCATGGATACAGCTATAAAATATTATTTTTTAAAACTATCTCATTTAAATATTAATTATATGATAATTTGCTCACAGTTAAAAGAGGTTTGTAACGAAACTCAATATCACCACTTCTTAGAGCGCAACTCTAGCAAAGTATGACCTAGAAGAGGAAAAATTTGAAAGGGAAGAAAAATCCAACATAGAGCACTGATTAAGATGGCCTGACAAAAACTGTGGGATGAAGCTGGGCATGGTGGTGTACATCTTTAATCTCAGCACTTGGGAGGTAGAGGCAGGTGAATTTCTGAGTTCGAGGCCAGCCTGGTATACAGAGTGAGTTCCAGGATAGCCAGGGCTACACAGATAAACCCTGTCTCGATAAAAAAAAAAAAACAAAAAAAAAAAACAAAAAACACAAAGAAGTAAAAAAAACACTGTGGGATGTTCCAGCCAGTGAAATCTCAGAACAACAGCTCTGAATGTGTGGAGAAAGAATGTGTATCAACAGAAAGTTCTCCATTACTACTTTGCCTGGAGTAGTTATGCACTTATGTTTTAATTGTGAGCAATAAGGAAACAGGTAGGGTATACCACTTGAAAATGAACACTGATAATAAATACAAGGGTTTGTTTTGTTTTGTTTTGTCTTAAGCCTCTTATAACAAGTATATCATTTGAATGTTAGAAGTATGATTACATTTTTTTTCTATAAAACTCCTAGTACATATCAGGCCTGATGCAAGGCACATAGGTAAAAATAATCAATTTCTGTATTTATAGTCTTGTTATCTACTTACTGTTTCTTCATATAAAATATTAAAATACACTGTGATAAATGATTCTTTGTATGTCCATGCAATATGCCACATGGGAACATATGAGGGGTATCAACTCACAGTTATGGTCAAGTTTTGCTTCCTTAAATATATTAAAGTAGCACAACTCCAAAAAGTAATAATTTTCTGACTGAATGAATAGAGATTTGACAAAAATCCAAAGTAGGAAAAATAATGAGCAAGCCGGGGTACATGCTTCACAGTGTTCATTTACATTCACTGTCTTTTATGTTTTATAATGTTCAGTTCTAAAATCTCTTCAGAGTAAAATATATTTGGAACATAAACGATCAAATGATATGTTTCTGTTCTTTGGACAGTGAGGATATCAATAATAGTGGTGACTGCTTATGTTTCTTGTCACTGGCATAGATAACATTTGTGTTGTGGAATAATTGGGAATATACAAGTACTGTGAAACTTGGGTTTTTCTATTGATTTTTTCTCATTATTTAAGAAACATGTCTGTTCTTTTCATGTGTAAGTTGGCTAATCTATGAACGTTTTATGATATATGTATCTTGTGAGACTTCTCTCAGTAATTTTAGTAAACATAAGTTTACATGTTACCAATGTGGTATCAAAACCCTTTTTTTGGGATTACTGAAAATGGTTTTAAAACACAGACCTTTATAGCATAAGGCTACACTAATATCTTAAGTAACTGATGTTTCCTAAGTTTAGTTCGAGGGAGTAGTTTGAGCATTGCACAAAGTCTATTCTCAAAATTATGTATGATAGTAAACATTTTAATGGAGATTTTTTTGTGTGTGATAGTAAGCATATTTTCTACAATGGCCTATTTATAGAGCATAAAATGAAAGCAACATGGAGTAAAATTTTGGTGAAAACCTGATTGTATTTACTTCAAATAAAACCATTAAATGTGCAGGTATATGTTTAGTGTTTAATGATAAATCATATGAAATGACAAGGATGAGACAGGAGATATTATCCTTTGCATAATCATAACTACAATATGGTATTATTCAATTGCCATTTATTTGTGGACCACTTTAATTAAAAAAAGAGAACATATTCTATAGAAATCACACTAAAATACCTTCCATGTCATAAACAGATAATACAGCACATACAATTATCACTGAAATTTCCCTATTTTTTTACTTCTCTGTAGGATGCTCGTGTTGTTTTAGTGTAACTGTAAAGATTATCAAAGATGTCTCCTAGAAATTAAGGCATAATCATGAGAAGTCACCAGAGTGAACATATCACAATCCTTTGTAAATAGAAAATTGGTCAATTATAATTTGGTGGTGTGGCAAGAAATTTTTGTCTGCACGAAGAACCTGGCACAAGTGTACACCTGCACATTTGAAGTGAGGATAGTCCAGAACAAAGTATCTTATAAAACACTTGGATGAATTGCCCTATTGTGATATAAATAAAATTTGCTCAAATACATACGAACATATGCACAGATAACTATCAAATACTAATACATGTTGGATATTTGAATTTGTTTAAAATAAATCTTTAGAATAGATTTCCTTTCTGGAAAAAAGTAAAAGCAACAATCAACAAGGTGAAGATAGACATAAAATGACATTTTAAGAATATTGGCTAGTATTTAGAAGTGATTGTATGTA
>NW_018392652.1:29971-31372 GCF_900095145.1 Mus pahari | reverse complement strand
TCCTGCATTTCTTTAATAATACTCTTTTTAAAATCCTCTAACTGCATCATGAGGTATGCTTTTAAATCCGATTCTTGCTTTTCGGGTGTTTTGGGGTATTCGGGACTGACTGAGGTNGGAGTGCTAGGTTCTGATGATGGTGAGTTGTCTTGGTTTCTGCTTGTAAGATTCCTACATTTGCCTTTCGCCATCTGGTGATCTCTGGAGTTAGTTGTCATAGTTTTCTCTGGTTGGAGCTTGTTCCTCCTGTGATTCAGTTATCCTCTGTCAGCAGTCCTGGGAGTCCAGCCCTCTCCTTAGTCTCAGTGCTCAGATTACTCTCTCCAGGGAAGCTCTCTTCTAGCAGGCAATGTTCACAGAGGGCTGTCGTTCAGATCTGCCTCCTTGCTGAAGATGTAGGCCCAAAACAGGGCCTGTGCCAGAAGATGTGTTACCCCTGTAGTTTATTCACTCACATGCACAGTGTAGCCACTGAGGGTCCCTGGACACAATATGACTCTCTCACCTGCTCTGGCAGACTGAACCCTCACAGGTGGCCACCTTTCCTCTGGAGAGGAAGGTTCCCAAATGTCTGGAGCCCGAAATAGAGTATGTCCCAGAAGTTAGGATTCTTCTGTGTGTCCTGAAGCTGTGTAGCTTCTGTGGTCCACACTCTTGCCTGCGCAGACTGGAGCCCAGAATCTGTGTCACTTCTCCAGGCTGCCCTCTAACCAGCAGTGGACTGGAGCAAAGATGACTCACCTTCCGGCTCAGGCCTTGAGACTCCTCCCGGGCACACACCCCTCCTCAGGCCAGAAAGGTGCTGGGTGATGGTTCAGGTCAGGAGACTGCTCCCGGGCAGACACCCCTCCTCGGGCAGGGTAGGTGCAGGATGACGGGAACCAGAAACGGGATCCTTCCCAGAAGCTGTGATGCCTCTCCAATCTGCCCTCTCCCCAGCAGTGCACCAGAGCAAAAATCCCCAACTTGCTTTTTGGTCATGATTTTTGGGCAGGAATAGAAACCCTATCTAAGACAAATTGGTACCAGCATAGTGGGGTATTCCTGTGACNACCTGACCATGTTTTGGGGAGGATTGTGAAAGGACTTTGGAACTTTGGGCTAGAAGATCAATTCAGTGTTAAGAGCTCTGTCAAATGTTGTGTAGGAGCTTGGAAGATAATGTTGAGAACAATGCAGAAGATGGAGGTATGGCTTGTGAAATTTCAGAGGGAATATTAACGACTATTTTCAGAGCCATTGCTATTTTGGATTGTGAAGGTTCTGTGGTTCTGGTTAGCTGGGGCTGAAGAATCAGCTGTGATTAACAAGATACCAGAACTACTAAAACAAAACCTTGGCATTAGTGGGACTATTGATGCTGGTTAGCTGGTGCTAAGAAATTAGCAGTGATTAAGAAGA
>NW_018392652.1:17366-29032 GCF_900095145.1 Mus pahari | reverse complement strand
CTTGACACAGCTGGAGTTATCACAGAGAAAGGAGCTTTAGTTGGGGAAATGCCCCCATGAGATCCAGCTGTGGGGCATTTTCTCAATTAGTAATCAAGGGGGAGAGGCCCCTTGTGGTTGGGACCATCTCTGGGCTGGTAGTCTTGGATTCTATAAAAAAGCAAGCTGAGCAAGCTAGTGGAGGCAAGCCAGTAAAGAACATCCCTCCATGGTTTCTGCATCAGCTCCTGCTTCCTGACCTGCTTCAGTTCCAGTCCTGACTTCGTGGTGATGAACAGCAGTATGGAAATATAAGCCGAATAAACCCTTTCCTCCCCATCTTGCTTCTTGGTCATGATGTTTGTGCAGGAAACGAGACCCTGACTAAGACACTAAGTATGGATGTCCTCATATGATAGGGTCAGATAATGGACCATTATTTGTGTCCAAGATGTAACAAGATTTATTGGGATGGATTGGAATTTACATTTTGCATATCAACCCCAAAGTTTAGGACAGGTACAAAGAATGAAGATAACATTAAAAGAAGCCTTAATTAAATTGACCTTAGAGACTGGCAGAGACTGGGTGATGCTTCTTCCCTTTGCCCTATATAAGGTAAGGAATTATTTGATATTGTGTATGGTGTCCCTGCACCCATTTTACCCAATCTGCAGTCTGCAGCTCTTGCAGAATCGGAAGATGATGAATTCTGTCTCAGTGAGTCCTCAGTTAGGCCCTCCTGCAGGAATGCTGGTGTCACAGACAGTCCTCAATTATGGTGCTCCTGCAGGAGATGCTTCTGCAGCTACATGGTCCCCACCATTTACATATAAGCAGCCCTGCCATTCCTGCTACATATCTACCTTTGGTTTTTAGGTGTTGATAGCATAGTAGGAGCAAGAGTGCCATTGCCTCAAAATTGTTGACCCCACCTCAGAGGATTCCTAGTATACTGGACTGTGCCTGTCTTAGGTTTTCCTGTCTTCCAGGATCTTACCCATCATTGACTACTAGCCCTCAAAGAGATGTCAATCCAGAGGCAGGCCACACAAGAGTGAAATGAGGAATAACCTACATCGTGGTCTCACAGATCTTTGAAATTCATGCTTTGATCACTTCCTTGCAGGGGTGAGGGGCTGCAATCAGCATTTTTGAGAGCCATAAGCACCTGGAGGGTTGCCTTTTTTATGGAATGCTGCCTGGAGATATGTTATATAAGACACTTAAACAAAGTAATTATTAGTACAACCATTCCTTCCATCATAAGTGGCTATCCATGAGGTGTCAAACAGCCTCTTAATATTGTCCCAATAAAGAGACCTCCACCCTTAGGAGAGTAAGGGGGTATAAATCAAGACAATTAGAATGGCCACATGAATTCTAATTTTTCATAATGGGGTCATATCAGAATCTAATGGGATCCCTGTTATTATAGGGAGTAATATATTGGATGCATCATGTGAGGTAAACCTCCACATACCAATGTGAGGTTAGATTATAATATTAGGTAGTCCCTGGTGAATTTTACACCTCTCCATCACACAGCCCCATCTGCTTTCATATGATTGAGGAGGCATACAGGACAGAATGTGGCCACAGCTTTTGCTACAAAGTGTATTCATCATAGTTTTGAGGTGCATGACCAATTGCTTCAATACTTATTCAAAATTGTGTGTTTCTGCGTGGGCAGAAACACTTTGGACTGTGTTCGTACTGAAGAGCTCAAACATCCTGAAAGAGGATAGGCTGCGAAAGGAAAAATGAATGCCCTGTCGGTTTGCGCTGATCAGAACATTATTTTTATTAATCGAACTTTCTAAATACAAGGAAGCCTGCCCTGGAGTCCCCTTGAAACTCTCTCTGCCGTGTGGTCTGATCATGAGCGGAGATGTGTATTTGGTAGGCGGGTCCGAGCGAGTGGGCGGAGAAGATGTAGGTGGGACTGACTGTGCTGCATTCTGGGAGATCTGGGGAGGTCTTCTCAGTAGCAATTCTGTGTGCCTGTAGGGGGCGCAATATAATGTTTAGAGGGAGAGTGGGTTAGTGGAGGTGGGAGACCCCTACATTTCCGCCCCTAATATTTAAAAAAATTAAATTTGTTGGACTGGCACAAAAATATATTTATGTTCTATAGACCTGCACAGGAGTAGCTTGAGGAAGAAATCCAGTGTAAGGCCAGTCAGAATTTAATTTTACTACCAGGGATCTTTTAGTAAATCCTCAATTAGAAAAACCTCATTTGGGGGGTTTTGTTCTAACAGATCTCTTGAAAAATGCAATATCACCTCCCCCCTATTTCCCAGGCCTAGGTAGATACTAGAATATGAATGTAACTTCCACATGATATCTTTAACATCTTGCCCTATCTCCAGCACTACTTAATAAGACCAAACCACGATAATGTTTAGATGCTGAAGGGTTTTTGTCACGGCTCCTGTAGTGTGGTGAATCTGAATGGCACTTGCTGCACTCTGTCGGGGGTAGTTGACCTGCTCAAGAGAAAAGCCAAACAGTTGAATAGGAACAGCATAACAATTTTTTGGGAAAGGCCAAATAGAACTCCAATTGGTTGCAATTTGGCAACTCTAGGTTCAGACCATAGCCCCAGGTGTGTGGGGGAATGGGCGGCTTGAGAGTTACAGAACCACTGTGAGCTCCTTACAAGGAGAGGTCGAGCCAGACTTAACTCTGACCAGTTAATAAAGATTTTTAGCTATCTTTATTAATATTGGAAATATTACTAGATCAGTCTAAGATTGAATTTAGAGTAATTGGTCACAATGGAGGAAGGAGGGGAATTATTATAACTCCTCCTAAGACTGATCTTTATAAGTCAGATTTCACAGTTTCTAATGTTCTTATTTTAAAAGTTAAAAGCTTGAACCAAGGCAGCTTAGCTTGTCCAATTTTGGACCAAGGCAGGCAAACAAGGGAGTGTTAAAAACATAACTTTAAATCAGTTTTATATTACCCACTGATACTCAGGTAACTCACAGGTCAGCTTGGCATACAAACCTTTTGTAAGTTGTCATAATTTGCAGCATGCTGTGGAGAAAACACAAGCTTTTCTCTACCCCATAAGTGTAGCTGTTTAGGATTAGCCATATAACAAATGAGATTTAAATAATGTGCACAGGGATATTTCCTCCCTTCCTTGTTAAAGGGAAAAGGTTTTAAAAAGTTTTGCAGTACCTTGAAATAAAAACATCCATTTGCAGTAACTGATTAAGTCCTCAAGAATTAACACCATTAGGTGGAAATAGGTAGAAGCTGAGGACACTTAAGAACAAATTTTTTACAATTTGACATACACTATATTTAAAAATACCAATTTATTATGTAAGCCCTATTATTTGGTACGAATAAGATTATACGGCCAATTATTTTCATGCAAGGTTTGAAATCTGCCTGGTAAAAATTTAACATGGCATTGTCTTAAGAGGCCTTATCCAGGCAAGCTAGGACAAATTATTAATTTCCAAAGATAAGTCTTCTTAAGAGAACAGCATTTTAATCTTATGAGTTGTATATGCACAAACAATTACAATTTGAGACAAGTGGAGAATTATAGCATTTGAGAGACAAACAATATTTGAGCAACTTTAAGCTCAGATTTATAGACCATTAATATACAAATTAAAGCTTGATTAACCTTTTTAAAAAACTGTCTACAGCACCCAGTTTAATCATTTGTGCTGAAACAGGAGGAAGCTAAAAAGGATAAACATGTGATCTGATTCACAATTACTTTTTTAAATAAAAAGCTGCTGATAAATAGAGTAAAAGGGGGTGTATGCATACAAATGCATACATTAAGGCAATTTTTATCTTTAGGATGATTGTCAATTGTATCTAAAAATGATGGTATGCAGTAGGCCAAATAGTAATATTTTGTAATACCCAATTTGACTGCTATTTGGAAAGGGGAATTTTTAATTTTAATTAGTACCACAGCACCTTTACAATAAGATGTCAAGATTTTACTTAGAGAATAAAAATGATTTTGCATCAATGACCTTTTATGCCAAACAATTGCTGTGGGCACTTAATAGCTATAACTGAATTAAGCAGCTAGTATATAGTTACCAATGAGTACAATTGATGTTTTTTGCAAGGACTTTTGTTTTTTACCAATGAAATTGCATCTCTCAAAATAAAATAGAAAGGTTTAATTTAATTTAAAGCCATAAAATAAGATCCTAGCCCATTAACATCTCTTGGAAGCTTGAAAAAAACATTTTGAAGCAATTTAATTTTTTGTTGTAAAATTTTATATATTACAATTTTATTTAGCATAACTAAAACCTTAAACATCAAAAGGATACGGTCTCTGAGAGCAGGATTCCAGGTAAACCTTTGTATAGGTTGTAGCTAATACTTACCACGCTGAAAATTAAACTCTTAGCTTATTGTATTAAAGCAGAGACAATAAAAATTATTTTTATATACTGTAAGCTGTATAAGCTNTACTTAGAGGCAAACCTCATTAGTGATAACCAGTTTACCAGAAGCAAACCCTTAACAATTATCAAGTAAAAACAAATTCTTTAATAATCCCATATGAAGTAGGCAAGCCATTTTGTAATGCCTGATTGATCTCTTATAAATTTTGAATTAAATCTTTACTATTAGTAACATGTGGACAGTCTCCCTGAAGGTAGGGGGTGGGNGAGTGTTAAAAACATAACTTTAAATCAGTTTTATATTACCCACTGATACTCAGGTAACTCACAGGTCAGCTTGGCATACAAACCTTTTGTAAGTTGTCATAATTTGCAGCATGCTGTGGAGAAAACACAAGCTTTTCTCTACCCCATAAGTGTAGCTGTTTAGGATTAGCCATATAACAAATGAGATTTAAATAATGTGCACAGGGATATTTCCTCCCTTCCTTGTTAAAGGGAAAAGGTTTTAAAAAGTTTTGCAGTACCTTGAAATAAAAACATCCATTTGCAGTAACTGATTAAGTCCTCAAGAATTAACACCATTAGGTGGAAATAGGTAGAAGCTGAGGACACTTAAGAACAAATTTTTTACAATTTGACATACACTATATTTAAAAATACCAATTTATTATGTAAGCCCTATTATTTGGTACGAATAAGATTATACGGCCAATTATTTTCATGCAAGGTTTGAAATCTGCCTGGTAAAAATTTAACATGGCATTGTCTTAAGAGGCCTTATCCAGGCAAGCTAGGACAAATTATTAATTTCCAAAGATAAGTCTTCTTAAGAGAACAGCATTTTAATCTTATGAGTTGTATATGCACAAACAATTACAATTTGAGACAAGTGGAGAATTATAGCATTTGAGAGACAAACAATATTTGAGCAACTTTAAGCTCAGATTTATAGACCATTAATATACAAATTAAAGCTTGATTAACCTTTTTAAAAAACTGTCTACAGCACCCAGTTTAATCATTTGTGCTGAAACAGGAGGAAGCTAAAAAGGATAAACATGTGATCTGATTCACAATTACTTTTTTAAATAAAAAGCTGCTGATAAATAGAGTAAAAGGGGGTGTATGCATACAAATGCATACATTAAGGCAATTTTTATCTTTAGGATGATTGTCAATTGTATCTAAAAATGATGGTATGCAGTAGGCCAAATAGTAATATTTTGTAATACCCAATTTGACTGCTATTTGGAAAGGGGAATTTTTAATTTTAATTAGTACCACAGCACCTTTACAATAAGATGTCAAGATTTTACTTAGAGAATAAAAATGATTTTGCATCAATGACCTTTTATGCCAAACAATTGCTGTGGGCACTTAATAGCTATAACTGAATTAAGCAGCTAGTATATAGTTACCAATGAGTACAATTGATGTTTTTTGCAAGGACTTTTGTTTTTTACCAATGAAATTGCATCTCTCAAAATAAAATAGAAAGGTTTAATTTAATTTAAAGCCATAAAATAAGATCCTAGCCCATTAACATCTCTTGGAAGCTTGAAAAAAACATTTTGAAGCAATTTAATTTTTTGTTGTAAAATTTTATATATTACAATTTTATTTAGCATAACTAAAACCTTAAACATCAAAAGGATACGGTCTCTGAGAGCAGGATTCCAGGTAAACCTTTGTATAGGTTGTAGCTAATACTTACCACGCTGAAAATTAAACTCTTAGCTTATTGTATTAAAGCAGAGACAATAAAAATTATTTTTATATACTGTAAGCTGTATAAGCTNTACTTAGAGGCAAACCTCATTAGTGATAACCAGTTTACCAGAAGCAAACCCTTAACAATTATCAAGTAAAAACAAATTCTTTAATAATCCCATATGAAGTAGGCAAGCCATTTTGTAATGCCTGATTGATCTCTTATAAATTTTGAATTAAATCTTTACTATTAGTAACATGTGGACAGTCTCCCTGAAGGTAGGGGGTGGGGCCACAAGAACTTCTTTTGGCGTGGTTTGAGAAACAATGAAAAGCCCACCAAGGACATTTTGAGCTTTGTCCTCACCACATGGGAAGGCAAGGCCCAATTTTAAAACACCTTACCAAACTTTGAATGACTCTAANCCTGAGTTAACCAATTTAAAGCTAACTGTTTGTAACCAAAGTTATAACCTTTAATGAACATCAATAACTTAAGCCATGTAGAGCATTTTTTATAACCTTAAAGCAAGTCAAAGTCTGAAATGAAGCGGCTGTGTGAATTTTAAATTTAGACTACAGAACTTTACATTGTTTAGCTATAAAATTATAAATAAGGACCCTTGTCACGTACTAAAAACACTAATCATGAGGAATCTCTAGGAAAAAAACCGACCATCAGCTTTTCTTTGCTCTAAAATTTCGAGTTTAAAGGCACTCAAAAAAGCACTTTTTCGCAGGAGCCCTCCTTCTGTGTTTGATTTCTGGCTAAGCCACAAGCCTTCTTAGGGTCACAGCAGCAAGACTGCGAAAGCAAACAAAATTTAACAAGCTCTAATATATTTAGACATGGAACACAGTACGGCCACTCATACAGACAACGAAACAAGAACGCACATGACTCAACACGTGGACAATTGTTGCACCAGACATAAACAATACACAGAAGGTATCAAACTTTTACTTTAGGAGTCCAGAGCGAAAGCCAGATGTCTCTGGACTTTGGTCTGTCTCCAGGAGAACATTACACTACATTTACTCTCTAGGTCATGGCCAGGAGGAATTAAAAAAAAATTTTAAACCCAATTTCCTCACTCCTGAGTGCAGTTTTGTAGAACTGTGGACAATAAACATGCCTGAAGTTCCCTATCCTTTGTACCCTTCCCTGAGGGATGAGGTGTCGGGTTAAGCACTTCATCATTCAATTCATAATCATGCCTCTAAATACCTTTTTACCTGGGGATGCACGATATCATACTTATTACACGCATGGAGCTCCATGGCAGTGCCTGATGTTTTCGTCATCTTCAGCCATGTTGGACGCCACTTGTGTGTTTCTGCGTGGGCAGAAACACTTTGGACTGGGTTTGTACTGAAGAGCTCAAACATCCTGAAAGAGGATAGGCTGCGAAAGGAAAAATGAATGCCCTGTCGGTTTGCGCTGATCAGAGCATTATTTTTATTAATCGAACTTTCTAAATACAAGGACGGATTCTAAGCCTGCCCTTGAGTCCCCTTGAAACTCTCTCTGCCACGCGGTCCGATCATGAGCAGACATGTGTATCTGTTAGGCGGGTCCGAGCGAGTGAGCAGAGACGACGTAGGTGGGTCTGACTGCGCTGCATTCTGGGAGATCTGGGGAGGTCTTCTCAGTAGCAATTCTGTGCGCCTGTAGGGGGGCTCAATATAATGTTTAGAGGGAGAGTGGTTAGTGGAGGTGGGAGACCCCAACACAAAATAAGGGGAATCTGGACCAGAATCATTGGCAGCTTTTCTGATTAGTTCCAAGTCTTCCAGACAAGTTAGAATCTAGGGCCTAGTCACTGCATCAGTGCCAAGATTGACAGGGAAAGGATCATGATATACCTGAGAAGAATGAGGCTCCTAGGGAAGAGGCCGTCCAGCATGAGGGATGTGCATTGCAGTTAGCAATGACAGCAGGAGTGACTGCTGGAAGGAAATGTACTCCTAAATCACACCAGGGGTAAGGTGGTGGTATCTCCGATGGGGTCAGAGAAAAAGAGCTAATGAGTGAGGGACCTTGAACAGTGTCACTAGAAGCTGGCTTGACTAGAGCCTGATGGCTGGAAGGCTGGAGAAATGGCACCCTCATCATCATAGTTAAAATCAAACTGTTTGCCCAGAGTAAGTGGGACAAAGTCAGTAATGGAAAGGTGAATATTAGCTTGATCCTGACAGTGTTTGTTATCGGCAGCCTCCACTTCCTCTTGGAAAGAATTCTGAAGACTGGCAATGAATACAAGGAGGATGGGGACGAAGAACAAGGGAGAGAAAATTCCAGGCTGTACCTCACAATTTCAGGCAAGAAGAACATGCATCAAGAGGTAAAGGTCCCACATGTCCTCCAGGGATATCCAAGGGGCCAATATTGCAGCCTCCTCATAAAATTAGTCCAGGTCATGAGTCTTAAACTTGAGACCATGAGTAACCAGAAGGGTATACAGATCCCTAATCTGGGGTTCCTTGATAGTAGAGGGGAGAGAACACATGATGATGATGAGCACAAAAGAAACAAATGACAAACAAATAAGACAAATATGACAGAAGAAGCAACAAAAGTCACAGTGTACTAAGCAGGGGACTCCCTTGGATGTAGTTCAAAGGCCTCATGCCTGGATGGTATACCCAGGAAGGAAAAGGCATTCAGGAGCTGATCCCTGGTACCACAACCTGGAAAAACAACCCTTATAGCAGGTACTAGTACAAATCAAGATCAAAAGTGAAAATGAGCAAAGACAAAGAAGACAGAAAACATGGCTGCTGCATGCTTATTGCAGCATGATCACACAAAGAAAAAGAACAACACAAATGGCCACTTCATGCTCACTACATGCTGGCCCCATGCTTGTGACAGCATGCTCATTCAAAGAAAAATGAAAAGATGCCCCCAGCAAGCTTGCTGCACGCTTGCAGCACAATCACTGGACATTTACCTCACCCTTGCCACATGCTCATCTCATGCTCACTCTTGAACCAAACTGAGAGCAAACGTGAAATTAACAGGACAGACAGAAAAGAGAAAGAAAACAGAAATGAGGTCCACATGCTTACCTTCATAGGAGCCACAACATAAAACACTAAGGGACAAACTCACTGAAGAAGTGTTGTCTCCCCCAGCCTTGAAACAGGCTGATTCAGACCTTGTTGCCACTAAGCACTGGACCACCTGGGGTGGAACCTTCCAACTTGCAAAGCAGGTTCTATTGTTCTACACCTGTCACTGCTCTCCAAAACATCATTGCTACCTACTGAGACCCTTGATATTTTCCAAAGGCAGCATCCTGAGATCACCTTCAGGCTGGTGACAGGCTCTAAGAATGGAGTGGTGGTGAATGGCCCTCCCCCTCTTTATAAGCTCAGAATCTTAGTAAACTTACAGGTTTGATCAGATTCTGTTGTCTTAGCCTCATTCCTTTTCACCATCCAATTCCTTTCAGCCCCAGCCTGCCTTTCAGGAGTACCTGGTTTGTGTGGCTAAGGGTGGCCACACTCAGTTGGTGCCTGAACAGGGACCTGAACACGGCAGGACAAGTCTGAGGGAATGCTGTCTTATGTGGAGCTCCACGAGAAGGGAAGAACAAGAAGATCATATCGGGCACAGTGAGCAACAGGTATTCATGCTAGCACTGGCTTTAACCCAAACCTCATCTTTTTAAATTTGTTGCTATACGGGCTAAGTTGGGACAGTGCTGACCCAGCACTGATTCCACTTAGGGGTTGATAGCGGAAAATGGGATTAGAAAATTCTAAATAGGCATTTGTTCACTGCCTTCAAGAGCTGCTTCAGGTGAGAGGAATAGGGTTTGAAAAACAGTTGTTAGAAGATTTTTTAGATCAGATAGATTCTTGCTGACCATGGTTCAGAAAAGAAAAAACTTTAGATAAGAGAACCTGGGAGAGAATTGGAGAAGCTCTGAGAAACATGCAGGCAAATAATTTCACCCTCCTACTCTGGGCACTCGCAAAAGATGCTATTGATGAAGAGACCTCACAGGCATCCGATAGTACCTAGGCAGAGCTTGAAGAATCTCAGGAAGACCCTAAATTAGAAAGATATAGAGATTCTGATGATGAGCTAACATTAGACAAAGAAGATCATTCAGAAAAAAGGAGCCACCAAATATTCTGATGAGGATTGGCCTCCTTGCGAATCTTCTGCTCCACCTATGACCTCCACTATAGCAGAGGCTACTCAAATGGACATGCAACTAAGTAAATTAGAGTGTGAAATTAAGTAGCAGAAATTGACTAATGAGCTTCGGGTGCTAAAAACGGTGTCAAATACAGGAAAGAACAATTATCCTGAAATGTACCAATCGCCGCTAGAAAGAGCTGTAAGTCAGGCTCGCAGGAAAGGGCACCATCTGACATGCTAGCCTCTCCTGTAGTAGAGATACTTGACCAGCTAAATAATAGAGTCAGACAATATCAGACTTTGGAGTTCAAGGTGATAAAGGAGCTAAAAACAGCTGTGGCACAATATGGCCCTACAGCTCCTTTTACACAAGCATTATTGGATACTGTCATGGAGTCACATTTAACCCCCCAAGATTGGAAGACTCTATGTAAGGCTATTTGGCAGGAGGAGATTTTTTACTTTGGAGTTCTAAATGGTGAAAAGCCAGTAAGAAAACTGCTGCTCTGTATGCTCAGACAGGTAACCCAGACTGGGATATTAACATGCTTTTAAGAGAAGGTCAATATGAAGGCAATACTAATCAGATTGGGTTTCCTGTTGGAGTGTACGCACAGGTTGCTATGGCTGCCCGCCATGCATGGAATCTATTACCAACTAAAGGGGATCTTGGTGGAAGTTTAGCCAGCATTCGGCAGAGTCCTGATGAGCTTTACCAGGATTCTGTAGATAGGTTATTAAAAGCAACTAGCAGAATTCTTGGAGATTCTCAAACAGGAATTCCTTTCATTACACAATTGGCTTATGAGAATGCTAATGCAGCATGTCTTGCCACCATTCAGCCACACAGAGGACAGACAGATTTCACGGGATATATTCATCTCTGTGCAGAGATCGGTCCATCGTATAATCAGCGTTTGGCCTTGGCCACCGCTTTGCAAGGAACCACCATGCAAGCAATGCTTAAACAGAGACGAGGGAATAATGCATGTTTTAAGTGTGGAAGTTTTGGTCATTTTAAAAATGATTGTCCTAAGAATAGAGGTGCCAAGAGTGGACAAGCAGGCTGTGCTCCAGGAGTTTGTCCTCGATGCAGAAAGGGAAACTATTGGGCTAGAGAATGTAAATCAAAGTCAGACCTTCAGGGCCATCCCTTGCTGGGAAACAAGAGGAGGGGTCAGCCTCAGGCCCTGAGTTACCCACAGCAGGCAGCTTATGGGGCCATGAAGCTGCTGCCCAGCCAAAGAAATCCATTTTTGAACTTGTCGTGGCAACCCCAGGAAGTGCGGGATTGGACCTCTGTTCCACCAGCCATGCAGTATCAACCCCAGATATGGGAGTTCAAACTCTGCCTACAGGAGTTTTTGGACATCTACCTGCAGAAACTTGGGGATTTCTTGTAGGACGAAGCA
>NW_018392652.1:0-16731 GCF_900095145.1 Mus pahari | reverse complement strand
CCTGGAACTCATTTTGTAGACCAGGCTGGCCTCGAACTCAGAAATCCGCCTGCCTCTGCCTCCCGAGTGCTGGGATTAAAGGCGTGCGCCACCACACCTGTTAAGACTTTTAAAGGTCCTAAACCTCACTCTAACCCAAGGGGCTTAGGGTATTTTCAGTAATGCCCACTATCTTGCCTGCATCCCATGCTGATAAAATTCAATGGCTTAATGATATTCTGGTGTGGGTTGATTAGTGGTCTTTACCTAAAGAGAAAATAGAAGCTGCCTCTTTGCTAGTGCAGGAACAATTAGAGGCAGGACATTTAGTAGAATCCCAGTCTCCTTGGAACACTCCAATATTTGTTATTAAGAAAAAAAATCTGGTAAATGTAGATTGTTACAAGATCTAAGGAAGGTTAATGAAACCATGGTACATTTGGGAGCTTTATAACCTGGGCTTCCGTCTCCAGTAGCCATTCCTAAAGGATATTATAAAACTGTGGTAGACTTAAAGGATTGCTTTTTTTACTATTCCTTTGCACCCTGAGGATTGTGAAATATTTGCTTTCAGTGTTCCTTCTATTAATTTTAAGGAACCTATGAAGAGATATCACTGGACAGTTCTTCCACAGGGCATGGCTAATAGTCCTACCTTATGTCAAAAGTTTGTGGCACAAGCCATTCAGCCTGTGAGACAACAATGGCCTATGATTTACATAATTAATTACACGGATGATGTCTTGATGGTGGGAAAAGACCCTAAGGACTTGCTTTATGTTATAGAGATTTACAATAGGCCTTATCTGATAAGGGGCTACAAATAGCTCCTGAGAAGGTACAGACTTAGGATCCTTAGAATTATTTGGGTTTTAGGCTTACAGATCAAGCTGTTTTTCCCCAGAAGATAGTTATTCATAGAGACAGCTTAAAAACTTTAAATGATTTTCAAAAATTTTTAGGTGACATTAATTGGCTTCACCCCTATTTAAAGCTTACTACAGGGGAATTAAAACCCTTATTTGACATTCTTAAAGGGAGTTCTGATACTACCTCTCCTAGATCTTTAACCTCAGAAGGATTGCTGGCCTTACAACAAGTAGAGAGTGCTATTGAAGAACAATTTGTTACTTATATAGATTACTCTTTGCCTTCACATCTGTTAATTTTTAATACAATTCATGCACCTACAGGATTATTGTGGCAAAGGACTCCTCTATGTGGATACATTTGAGGATATCTCCTAAATGTAATATCCTGCCATATTATGAAGCAGTAGCCCAAATGATTATACTTAGAAGGAAGCATGCACTAACTTATTTTGTCAAACAGCCAGATATGATTGTTCAGCCTTATAGTGTAGATCAAGATATTTGGCTGAAACAGCACAGTACGAATTAGTTGCTTGCTCAAATAGGATTTATAGGAACTATAGATACTCATAATCCTCAAATAGGCTGATACAAATTTTAAATGTTCATGAAGTGATATTTCCTAATATGACCTCTTTACAGCCTTTGTGTAATGCTCTTTTGATTTTTACTGATGGCTCCTCTAAAGGGCGAGCTGGATATCTTATGAATAATCAACAGGTAGACATAGAGACTCCTGGGCTTTCAGCTCAGTTAGCAGAGTTGACAGTGGTATTGAATGTTTTTCAGTCTGTAAATGATGCTTTTAATATTTTTAGTGATAGTTTATATATTGCACAGTCAGTTCCCTTATTGGAGACTTGTGGTATATTTAACTTTAGTATGCCAGCATGGTCTCTGTTTTCACAATTTCAAAACATCATTCTTGATTGAAAACAACCATTTTATATTGGTCATATACGAGCTCTTTCTCATCTTCCTGGACCCTGAACTGCCAGTAACGATTGCATTGACATAGCTCTAATAGAATAGGCCTTAATTTCAGATCCTGTTGCGTTGGCTAGACGTGATCATGATAAATTTCATCTCTCTAGCCATACCTTAAGGTTCCAGCACAAGATCACTAAGGAGCAGGCAAGAATGATCATAAAACAATGTCCTAAATGTATTACATTATCTCCAGTTCCACGTTTAGGAGTTAATCCACGAGGTCTTATGCCCAATCATATTTGGCAAATGGATGTAACTCATTATGCAGAATTTAAAAAATTAAAATATGTATACATGTTTGTATTGACACTTGTTCAGGCTTTCTATTTGCTTCTCTACATACGGGAGAGGCCTCTAGAAATGTAATTGATCATTGTTTACAAACCTTCAATGCTATGGGCTTGCCTAGAGTTGCTAAGATGGATAATGGGCCAGCTTATATTGGCAACAATTTTATTTCATTTTGTAAGGAATTTGGTATCAAACATAAAACTGGTGTTCCTTATAACCCCATGGGACAAGGAGTTGTTGAACATGCTCATCGCACTCTGAAAAATTGGCTTTTGAAAACAAAACAGGGACAATTATACACCTCAACATCACCAAAAGCACATCTTACTTTTGTCTTATTGGTTTTAATTTTTTTTGCAAACTGACGCTAAAGGTGAGTCTGCAGAGGATCACCACTGGCATCCAGTTACTTTCAGTTCTTATGCCATGGTTAAATGATGGGACCCATTAACTAATATGTGGAATGGTCCAGACCCCATTTTAATTTGGGGAAGAGGTTCTGTCTGTGTTTTCTCACAAAAAGAATATAAAGCAAGATGGCTACCTGAAAGATTGATTTGTCAAGTGGATACAGACCCTGAATCTTCTAGTAAGTATAATTCCAACCTTGGTGATGGCTAAAAAACTTTTCTTAACCAGAAGAGTTAATTTGGAGCACAGTCACCACTAACAGAATTTACAGCCTTTCTGTTGATTCTCAATGCCACTTCCCTGACACATGGAAGCTAGAGTCTGAGCTTAATCATTGCTAATTTGCAACTGAATAGAGTACCTGGACTTCCCAAAGAAACTTTTTATCCTGTTACTTTTCAACTGTCTCAGCTTTGTGTTTCAAGCAGGTCAGCTAACATCCTACAGCCTGTCTGCAGCCAGCATGTAGCCCTGCCTCCAGCAAGTGAAGTGGCAGAAATTAATCGATATGAAAAAACATATCCAGTATATATTGTGGCTTTGGTCTGAATTGGGAATAAGGTGTGCTATGAGGATCAGCCAGTCAATGACGGGCAACCAGATTTCTGAACTATATCAAACTAAGACAGAGGTATATGCTAAGAGGCCATGGTTTATTAATAATCCTCCACAGAGCCATGTTTGTGCAAAATAAACACAAACAAGCTGGATATACGCTCCTTGATGGATAAGAATAGTTCTGGAAAAATCTGAGTCCCCAAGACAGGCACGGCCACCGGCCACCATAATTCCCAGGCAGGACAATGGAGCATAAATATATTTTGTGCCCCAGTCCAGCTAATTTTTATTATATATTTAGGGGGGATTTGTTGCCTCCCCCAGCCTTGAAACAGGCTGATTCAGACCTTGTTGCCACTAAGCACGGGACGACCTGGGGTGGAACCTTCCAACTTGCAAAGCAGGTTCTATTGTTCTACACCTGCCGCTGCTCTCCAAAACATCATCACTACCTACTGAGACCCTTGATATTTTCTGGAGACAGCATCCTGAGACCACCTTCAGGCTGGTGACAGGCTCCAAGAATGGAGTGGTGGGGGATGGGCCTCCCCCTCTTTATAAGTTCAGAATCTTAGTAAACTTATAGGCTTTGATCAGATTCTGTTGTCTTAGCCTCATTCCTTTTCAATGTCTAATACCTTTCAGCCCCAGCCTGCCTTTCAGGAGTACCCAGTTTGTGTGGCCGCGGGTGACCACACTCAAAGAAGCAACTGAATGGGGCAAAACAGCAGCTCCATGAGAAGAGCAGATCAGGTCACACCATGAGCACAGTTCTTGCTGCAAGAGGCAAAAAAGCAAGTTCCCAGAAAAGGAGGTTCACAAGCAGCCACAAAACGAGGACAATGAAGTAGTCCATCAAGCACATGGGAACCAGATGTTCCCTGTGCCCTGGACAGCTCTCCAGGAGTTGAGGGAGATTTGGTGAAAAGTTAATGACACAGACTCTGGGAGCAAGTAAGAAATGCTTCAGCAAGCTCATCTGAGCACTGCTGCAAGTCCCTTTAATACCCTCCACCCACACCCCCATTGGTCTCAAAAAGGTATCTATTCTAAACAGCAGTTCCTGATTGGCTGGCAATTTGTACCACAATCCTTGCTTACTCAGGCAGTCCTCAGTTAGGTCCTCCTGCAGGAGATGCTTCTGCAGCTGCACAGCCCCCAGTCTTTATATAGAGGCACCCCTGATGGTCCTGCTACAGGCCTCTAAAGCTACTATTAGAAGTAGGAATGAAGAGGCCAAAGCAACAGGACAGACTCATTCATGTCCTCCAAACTCCATTTTAAGCTGCTGTCCTTAGAGTGACATGGCACCCATACTTGGGCTCTGGGAAAGAGACCACAAAGCAGTCCCATCAGTCAAAAATAGATATAACAGCTGTAGCAAACTTACAATAACAGGAAAACTGGTCACAATAACAGGATGAGTTAAGAAAACATGAATCATTCCCAGGTCAAGATGCCCCTTTTAGATGTGTGGTCTCTCCTTATGGTTTGAACAAACACTATGCACCAATCAGTTTAAAGGTTAATATTCCTTTACCCATTTACCCAATCATGTACTGCCAAGGCCTGAAAGTCACAGCTTGCATTTTTTTCTATATAAACCCTTAACCCCTAGAACCGAGTGTCACTTTCCTCGCCTGTTGCACAGGGAGGTTTTTGACCAGAGTCCAAACTCGAATAAAGACCTTTGTGTGCTTACATCGGCATTGTGGTCCCTGGTGGTTGCCTGGGAGACTCACAAACTGGGCATAGCAGTATGTGGCATAGAGATTGTTTTATGGTGTTTTGGTGAAGAGTGTGGTTGCTTTTTGCCCTTTTCTAAAGAGTCTACCTAAGGCTTAGATGAAAAGATTTATATTAATTGCATTGAGAAAGGAAGTCTCAAAAAAGCCCAGCAGAGACTTTCTTCTCTGGTTAAGTCTCCTCAAGAACATTTTGAACAAGTGTATCAAGTTTACAAAGGAAAAATATAAAATATATGTTTCAAGTATTAAAGGGGCACCAAGAAGTGAAAAGGAGCTGACTCTTGTGTTCTAAGAGATAAAAAGGAATTGGGGGCAAGATCTTACCCAGCTAAGTTTAGATACAGACATGGTGGTACATACCTTTAATCCCAGGAAACAAAGCCAAACAGACCTCTGAGTTCAAGGTCAGCTTAGAACAAAGTAAATTCTCGGTGAAGAAAATCTTAAATTCAGACATGGTGGCACACACCTTTAATCCCAGCATTACAGGGGACAGAGCCATGCAGATCTCTGATTTCAGGTCAATCTACAGACCAAGATCCAGAAAAGCCAGGTGTAGTCTGACAGGAAGTCAGAACACCGAAAGCTGGTAATAGAATAAGGGGGTCCATGTTTCAGCCCCCCAAAGTAGGATAATATGACAGCTTCAGCCATGTGTCTCTGGCTTTAGAGTGAAAAATAAAAGAGTCTACTGGGACAATTGATGCTGGTTAGCTGGAGCTAAGAAATTAGCTGTGATTAAAATAAGACCAGTATTTCTGAGGTGAAATCTTCTGGGAAGAGTTTTCTGAGAGCACAAAGATTCTATATTCCAGAGATAGCCAAGGTTGTACCTAGTGCTGTACTTGGTAATGTGTAAGAGTCATACAGGCAGTACTGGTTATGAATGAAGGTGTCATGAAGAGCAGCTGAGGCTTGGCACTGTGATAGGCCATGGAAGGCCGCTGGTGAAGGTGCATCTTGAGTTGCAGTTGATGGCCCACAAATGAAGGGGTCATGCAAAGGATTTGAGGTCTGACACCATGAAGAGAGCCTATGAGAAACTATTGGTGAAGACTAGTTTTAGCAAAAGACCACAGTGTATCGGAGATTCCAGTATCATGGAATGATCATCAAGAACAGCAACAGCAGAGAAGTGGATCAACATGATCTTAGACTGATACGAAGGGCACAAATGGAGTAGTGATGCCAGCCCTTTGGAGAAAACTAGAAGATCATGTTTGGAATCCAGACTTTGAAATAAGAGGCTGTAACTCTGAAGTTGCCTTGGAGAGCCCAAGATTTTTGAGATGCCAGAGCCATAGAATATCTCCTGAGGAATGCTGCTAATAGGGAGTGGAACCAGCCCAGGAAAAGAAATTTGATGTGAAGGGATTAAGGTAGCAGAATAAACTCCATTTCATTCTTAAGACTGCATTCTAAGTTAACTTGACCTTAGAGAGGCATGGCCCCCTCCCTTGAGGTCTGAGAAAAACCTTAAAATGTCCCCGGCAGTTGCAAAATAGACACAGTAGCTGCAGCTAGCTTGATAACAACAGAGTGGGCTAAGAAAACATAAGTTTTTCCCAGATCAAGATGCTCCTTTTTTGATGTATGCGTCTTCCTTGTGTATTATCCAGGTGCTGCAAACCAATTAGCTTAAAGATCAACATTGCTCTCATGTAATAACAGGCTTGGAAACCCATGCTTGTGTTTTTTTTCCTTTATAATTCCCCTTTACCTAGACCTGGGGGTTACTCTCCTACCCAGTTGCATAAGGAAGGTTTGTGGCACAAGCTTGAGCTTAAATAAAGACTCTTACGTGCTTGCATCAAAGTTGTGGTTCATGGTGGTCTCTTTGGGGTTTTTGCAATCTGGGCACAATATTTGGTGCAGTGGCTGGAAAGCCCTCTACTTTCAGGACCCCCAACCTGGAGGGTCACAAGCTAGGCAAGTGTCTAGTATCTTTGTGTATTGTCTGTGTCTATTCTTGGTTTTGCTTTTGAAAAAGCCTCGAGATTTTTGGGAAAAAAATCTGTATAAGCAGCAGGAGTGGCTAAGAGTATACATGCTGGAGGCTTGCAGCTGTGGGAGTCAGAGAGATGCTTCTGACTCCAAGATGAATGAGGTATCCACCCATCAGTTGGAGGAATTTTTGGTGAAAAACAGAGAGCACCACTGTCAGTTGCTTTTGATTTTTGAAGCAGGAATCTGTATCTGTGAGTCTGAGTCTTTGTATTCATTTTTGTTTTCAGTCTTGGAGTGGTTATTTTGTGCCCGTATATTCTGTTTCTTCTGTTATTTAATCTTTACTTGTATTAGACTGTGACAGATGCCATGGGGCAGACTTTCTCTCACCTTGATCTTATTCATTTTAAGGAAGTTAGGGCTAAGGTCCACTTACTGCAACTTGGAATGGCTGGCTTTTGATGTTGGATGGCCACCAGCTGAGGACCTTTCATCTCCCCACAGTGTAAACAGTAGAAGATAAAGGGTTTCAAATGTCTTCCCTCTTTCCTCTTGCTAATGCTTCTTCATCAACAGGTCACACGGTGACAAGGAACAACAGGAGCTGACTCCAGTCTAGCAGCCAACTCCACCCTTCTCGATGGCATCAGCTTTAGGGCTGAAGAGATGGCTCAGACATTAAGAGCACTGACCTCTCTTTCAGAGGTCCTGAGTTTAATTTCCAGCAATCACTTTGTGACTCCCTTTTCTCTCAGAACAGGCTCTGAATTTTACAGGCATATTCCCACTTCCCCTCCTCTTCTGATAAGTGCAGGCATAGTGCACACTGACATCCAGGGCCCCTAGAAAGTCTATGGCTGGGGCCTACTGCAGCCCTAACCAGGCTCTCCCTGAGTTGGAAGGTGAGTTATCAGAGAACAGTGCTCCACCCCTGAACAGACTGGGCAGAAAAGACCACAAGTGGGCAAATATATTCCTCACCAGGGCTTGGAACAAACTCCTGGTCACTCAGTTTGCTCAGTAAATGGCTATCCTTCTTGCCAGGAGAAGTGCTTCCTCCCTGTCTAAACACATGTAGACTCTGTGTCATAAAGAGAGGGTCTCCACTGACACTATTCCTGCTACACTCAGCTCACTGAGAAGAGACAATCACTTGCTTGCATGTGCCTTAGAGCACTCAGTGAAAATACCTACCCAAAGCTCTTGCAAGTTCTCTTTACCACAGACAGAGGTCAAGAAACTGGTAACTGACCTCATGGGGAAATCCACCCAGACTGGGACTTCAATGAGGTAGAAAGTAGGAAGCATCTCCAGATTTGCCACCAGGATCTTTCAGCAGGTCTCAACAATAATTTAGCCAACATTTAGATATGATATTAGACAGTAAATTGATAAAAAAATCCAGTAGAATTCCCCGAAGGGGTCATGAAGACTGTGTGTGTAAGTTTATACACACATAAACCCCGAGAAAACATAGCATTCTAAAATGGTATCTCTGGCTTTCATTAGTCAGTTAGTGCTGGGCATTAGGAAGAAGTTACAGATTCAAGAAAGATTAAAAGAAAAGTTGTTGAGGGATCTAGTGGAAGTTGCAGAGAGAGTGCAGAAGAGTACAGATTAAGAAAGGAAAGAAAGGGCAGAACACCCGAGGACATGATCCTTCTGGTTTCCATCTGCACCCCAATCCAACCCAGAGAGAGCTGGTCTCCCAGGATTACTGAGACTCCTAAGATTACAAGTGAAACCATTACTACTGCTCCAATACTGGGCCCAAGAGGGACCTTCCCAGAGCCCACAGGACACAGGAACCAGGCAGCACCCAGGAACAGGATCCTTCTGGTTTCCATCTGTACCCCAGAGCTGACCCTATGCCACAGCTCTTCCTATCCTAATCCCTCCTGAAGAAAGCTGGCCTCCCAGGAGTACTGACATATCTAAGATCACAGGCACACATGAGGGAAAAGCTATAGTCAGAGACCGCAAGACCAGCCAGCACCAGAGATAACCAGGAATCCAGAGGCAAGCACAAGAATATAAGCAACAGAAACTAAAGCTACATGGCATCATCAGAACCCAGTCCTCCCACTGCAGCAAGCCCTGGATATGTGAACATATCTGAAAAGTAAGATTATGTGTGGAGCAGGGAGTGGGGCGGGGAATAAAGGGAGTGGAAGAAAACCCATATCCCACCAGAGTTGCAGTGCTCTGTATGGGTGGATGCAGAAAGACTAGCGCACAATTTTCATGAGGTCCCAGGTGGTTGTCTGGCTGTGGGAAACCACAGACCCCAGCTCAGCGGGTGGTGGACAAGGTACCAGGTTCTCAGCCTCGGGAATACCAGACACCACTGGACATTGTGGAAGAGCTGAGAACAGAATGGGGGACTAGGGGGTGGCTCGGTCAGCCCTAGGGTGGAAGGGAGGAGAAGGTAGGGAGATAGGGGCTCTGGGTGGTTCCCCACAGATGAGAGTCCTTGGTCTGGTTTGTGGCTGTAGTGCAGGAAGGCCTTCTGGTTTGAGGTTAAATGTGGCTCCTTAGGGGAAAGCCCATCACATTATTCAAGCATGGCAGGCCTTGACGAGCAGAGACAGTCTATGGTTTTAGAGCTTTTTTTAGAAAGCAGGGAAATGAGAGAAGGTAGAAAGAGGGAGAGAGGACAGCCATGGCCACATGGAGAGAGAGAGAGAGAGAGAGAGAGAGAGAGAGAGAGAGAGAGAGAGAGAGGAGCTTAAAGAGAGCAAGGAGGGTCCATGCAGCCCCTATAGTGGGTTATGCTATCATATAACTGTGGGGAGGAACATACCTGGCTATAGTCATGAACCTGTGGGGGTGGAGTCTAGCCAGAATGCCAGGAGCTTGGGGGATTACCTGCATGATAGATAGTCACACACCTCTCCTGCAGGGGCTGTGGGGGTGATAACTTCAACAGGAGCCAGAGGTCCAGGAGAGAGGATTGAACACCTCCTGTCCCATGAAGGTAGAAATCACCGCCCATCGGGTCTCTGGGGTTCAAGACCTATGCTTAACTGGAGACCAGGCTGTCTGTGCACAGCCCACTGCCGCACAATTATGATTTAAAAAAAAATCCCACCTCATGATGATGATACAGGTCTTTAAGAAGAACACAAATAACTCCCTTAAAGAAATACAAGAGAAGGCAGGTAAACAGGTAGAAGCCTTTAAAGAAGAAACACATAAATACCTTAAAGAAATAGAAGAAACCACAACCAAACACGTGAATGAATTGAAGAAACCACCCAGGTCCTAAAAATTGAAATAGAGACAATAAAGAAATCACACAAAAATAGATAGCCTTGGAGATAGAAAACCTAGGAAAGAGTAGGAGTCACAGATGCGAGCATCACCAATAGACTACAAGAGATAGAAGAGAGAATCTCAGGTATAGAAGATACCTTAAAAACATTGACATAACAGTCAAAGAAAATGGAAAAAGAAAAAAGCTCCTAACCCAAAACATCCAGGAAATCCAGGACACAATGAGAAGACCAAACATAAGGGTAATAAGATTGAAAAGAGTGAAGATTCCCAAATTAAAGGGCCAGTAAATACTATCAACAAAGTTGTAGAAGAAAACTTCCATAACCTAAAGAAAGAGATGCCCATGAACATACAAGAAAACTACAGAACTCCAAATACATTGGACCAGAAAAGAATTTCCTCCTGTCACATAATAATTAAAACACCAAATGCACAAAACAAAGAAAGAATATTAAAAATCTTTAAGGGGAAAAGGTCAAGTAACATATAAAGGCAGACCTTTCAGAATTACATCAGACTTCTCAACAGAGACTATGAAAGCCAGAAGATCCTGGGCAGATTCACACAGACCGTAAGAGAACACAAATGCCAGCCCAGCTACTATACCCGGCAAAACTCTCAGTTATCATAGATGGAGAAACCAAGATATTCCATGACCTAACCAATTTTATACAATATCTCTCCACAAATCCAGCTCTACAAAGAATAATAGATGGAAAATTACACAAGGAGGGAAATTACACCCAAGAAAAAGCAAGATATTCTTCTTTTTCAACGTACTCAAAGGAAGGTAACCACACAAACGTAATTCTACCTCTAACAACAAAAATGACAGTAAGAAACAATCATTAGTCCTTAATATCTCTTAATATCATTGGACTCAATTCCCCAATAAAAAGGCATGGACTAACAGACTGAATATGTAAAAAGGACCTAGCAATTTTCTGCATACAAGAAACACTCCTCAGTGACAAAAACAGATATTACCTCAATTTAAAAGTCTGAAAAAAATTTTGCAAGCAAATGGTCCCAAGAAACAAGCTGGAGTAGCCATTCTAATAGTGAATAAAATTGACTTTCAATCAAAAGTTATCCAGAAGATGAGGAAGGATACTGGAGCACAGGAAGGCCATCCATCAGGAGATTAGAAACTGCTCATTAGGAGAAAGCCTATCCCATTCTCGAAGCGCAGTGGCCTTTGATGAGCAGAGACATTCTATGGTTTTAGAGCTTTATTACAGAGAGGAATGGGGAAAGAGAGAAGGTAGAAAACAGAGAGAGAGAAGAAAGGCTAGAAAGAAAGAGTAAGAAGGAGAGAGGGAGAAGATCATCTGGTGATCTCTGGAGTTAGATGTTATAGTTGTCTCTGGTTGGAGATTGTTCCTCCTGTGATTCTGTTAGCCTCTGTCAGCAGTCCTGGGAGTCCAGCTCTCTCCTGGGTCTCAGTGGTCAGATTACTCTCTGCAGGGAAGCTCTCCTCTATCAGGGAAGGTGGACAGAGTCCTGGCTTTCAGATCTGCCCCCTTGCTGAAGATGTAGGCCCAAAACAGGGCCTGTCCCTGAAGATGTGTTGCCTCTGCAGTTTATTCACTCACCTGCAAAGACTATCCACTGAGGGACCCTGGACACAATATGACTCTCTCACCTGCTCTGGCAGCCAGAGCCCTCACAGGTGGCCACATTTCCTCTGGCAAGGAAGGTGCCCAAATTTCTGGAGCCCGAAACAGGGTCTATCCCAGAAGTTAGGTTGCTTCTGTCTGTCCTGAAGCTGTGTAGCTTCTGTGGTCCACACTCTTGCTAACTCAGACTGGAGCCTAAGTGAACCAGAGCAAAGATGGCTCTCCTGAAAGCTCAGGCCTTGAGACTCCTCCCGGGCGGACACCCCTCTTTGGGTGGGGAAGGTGCCGGTTGACTGGAGCCAGAAACGGGACCCCTTCCCGAATCTGTGTCACATTTGCAGACCGCCCTATACCTGGCACTGCACTGGAGCAAAGCTGGCCCTCCTACCGATTCCAGCCTTGAGACTGCTCCCAGGCAGACACCCCTCCTCAGGTTGGAAAGGTGCCAGGTGACTGGAACCAGAAATGGGATCCCTCCCAGAAGCTGTGACACTTTTCCAGGCCGCCCTCTCCCAGCCAGTGCACTGGAGCAAAGATCTCATTTATACATTTATGCATATGGGCAGCCATAGGCACCTGCAGGGATGAGATGTCAACAGTTCAAACAGCAAGCACAGACCTGTGCAGGCTCTAGCCAGATCTATGCAGTGCCACTGCGAAGGGTCTTGGTAGTTAGATTGGACATTAAACTTGCTTGCAGCATGATCGGGAATAAGTGTGTTTCTGGTAGAAAAGTAGGCCTGGTGGCTTGCCCTCAGGGTCCTAGGTCAGGGGAAGCCCTAAGTGGTGGACGGGTATTGTGGGATCACAGGCCAGCAAGACCAGCCTAATGATTATCTTTACATCCAAGAAAAATGCAGTCTCTACAAACAAAGTGGCCAACTCCTGAAGAATCTGTGGAATTCAAAGCAAAACACACTTTTATGTATGCCCCCATACAGACATGCATCTACTCACAAAGGACACCCACAGAAACAACACAGACACCCATAAAAAGCCTCGGAAGGGCAAATCGACTGAACTTCACAACTTCCCTGTAACTCCACCTCTAAGCATCTCACCAACTCTTGCCGAGGCTACTCAGAAGACAACAGTTGCATCCTGTGAGTGGGGCACATGCTCAACCTGAATGATAAAATATGACTTGTTACATATTATTTAAATGGTTGAGAGACTGATTCCTAAAGTCTCTTAGCACCTTTCCCCTAGTAGTCATTCTCAGGAGGGACAGCTGGTCTTTTAAGATCCAACAATACAGATCATAGTCATTTTACTTCAAATCAGAGATGGGGTGTTCCTTTTGGCCCTTTGTGCAAAGAACTATTTCCCTTGTTATTAATGGACAGACCCTGGGCAAGATAACACTTTGGTGGGACCTGAAGGCACTGAAATAGGAGGAAAATGCACCAGAGCCCCCCAATGTAACAAGGTGCTCTTCTTCCTGGGAGTTTCCTTGATTATAGTTGGTGGTGTGTGGCCAGTGACAGCTCATCCAGGGCAAAAGAACATGTATCCTCAGAATTCCCTCCCTCTGCTCCTTCCACTCTCTATCCCCTCCTTTCCCCTGGTTGCCATTCAGAACAAGAAGCAGGACCAGAATGCTTGGCTGAGGATGTTTGTTTCCCTGACCCCTTCCCTTTCCAGCCAGGCTTCTTGTTGCAAGACACCAAGAGTAGCCAGGACAAAGGATGTAAAAAGTTTTTCCAAGCAACCAAAAGTTATCAAGCATGATGAAGAAGAACACTTTATATTCATCAAGGGAAAAATCCACCAAAAGAAAGCCTCAATTCTGAACATCTATGCCCCAAATGAAAGATCATGCAAATTCATAAAAGAAACTTTACTAAAACTCAAAACACACTGAACCCCATAAAAAATAGTGGGAGATTTCAACATTCCACTCTCACCGAATGACAGATCATTGAAACAAAAACTAAACAGACACACAGTGAAACTAAGGTTATGAACCAAATAGATTTAACAGATATCTACAGAATATTTCACCCTAAAACAAAAGAACACACCATCTTCTCAGCACCTCATGGTACCTTCTCTAAAATCGACCACATAATTGGTCACAAAACAACCCTCAGCAGATACAAGAAGATTGAAGTGCACCCTATCATATTACCATGGCCTAAGCCTGGTCTACAGTAACAGTAAAAACTACAGAAAGCCCACATACACATGGAAGCTGAACAACTATTTATTCAATGATAACTTGGTCAGGGAAGAAATCAAAAAAGAAATTAAAGATTTCTCAGAATGCAGTGAAAATTTTGACACATCATAATTAAAATTATGGGACACAATGAAAGCAGTGCTAAAAGGAAATTTAACATGGAAATCAACCTCAGCAGTAACTCACATCTACCATCTGATGATTGTAGTACATCTAGTATACAGTGACCTCCTTCCCTTAACCCCATCCCAACTCCCCGCAATGCTTTTTCAGTGTTTCTGTCTCCAAGATCATTATTAGCAGCTGTTCCCATTAATATTTCTTTTCATGAACTCCATGGACCCTTACCCACAAGGAAATCAGAAAACATTCCTCTTTTATGTGCCTCCCAGTATTCCTTGTAGGAACCTCATCAAAACCCCAACTTACATGTGCCTGTGACATCACCATCACCAAGTCACTATATGTTAACCCTCTTGCTCTCCTCTGGGGTAAAATCACTACAGGTGCCTGTAATAATCACTCTTCCCAAGGATCCTGAATGCCAGTGATAATTGCTCCCATGCTCTATCTCTATTTACCTGAAGAACTCTTCTTGTAGACGGGTGGAAGCCAAAAGAAGAGAGATTTCTCTGCTCACTGGAGTGCCCCATGCTCTCTTACTGGGTGCAACAGGAACCACTGAAGAAGCCCTTTTTCCAAATACAACATCTTACTACTGACTTCCAGTGCAAGCTTGACCAATGGACTCCACTGCAGATAGCCTTGAGTCTCTTCAGTGTCAGATAACCTCCTTAGCAGGAGTTGTTTTCAAATCCTGGAGTGGGGGGGATTACTGACTCCTGAACAGGGAGGATTTGTGTTTTGCTGAGGGAGGAATATTGCTTCTATATCAATGAATCTGGTCTGGTAGAACAAGATATACAAATGCTCAGAGCTCCAGGGGAACCTTTGGGCATGCTGGGCTCCCAACACCCTTGATACTCTAAACCCTTGGTAGCTTTGCTTCTTCCCTCCTTTGTCCCTTAGGAGCCATTGGAACCTTGCTTCTTTCTTGTAAACTTTCTAAAGCAGAAGATCTCTAGCACTGTAAAGATCATAACTAATCAAGACTTGGTTCAACATTAAACTTTTCCCAACATAGGAGACAATTATTATGATGACACCTCTCCTTTATAAAAAGAGGAGGAGGTGTAGGGCAGTGGACCATGAGAGGAAGACTGGTAAATTTGAGTTGGGTTGGAAACCCCAGGACCCAAAAATGATGATAGGAGCTTCATCTGCTACTGATATCATACCCCAGTCACATAGATACAGTCCCCACATAGAGAGAGCTCTCACCAACAGACAGGTAGTGTTAGTTACTCCAAGTCATTTCCCATGTAGATGAGGCATCCCTAACATTTCAGAACAAGCCAATAGGAAGCACCTGTTCTCAGACCCTAACCCAACCCAGAACTGTATATAAGATCTTATCCAGAAGGCATAAAGTTATGTGAGAATTATTCCATAGGCAGTATAAGAGCTATAAAGCTTCCTGGGAAGAGAACACTCTCTGGAAGGTTTTGCTGCTAGGATTTCCCCTGAACCTCACTAGCTAGTTAACCCTCTGATTGCTCAGCTCAGCACAGACATGGTAGCCTCTAGGAGGGTCAAGGCAACAGAGGAACCAGAGCATCGGCATCAGAGAAGCTGTAATGATTACACTTTACCATCCCTGCTTGTGCACTTTCCCCTTCATTTGAATGTTCCCACTTGGCTGGGACAGATCCTCTGTGGATAGCATCCTGTGCACAGATCATCAGGGAATCAAGAAGATACAAATTAGAAAGGAACTAATCGACATTTCATTGTTTGTAGTTGATAGGATACTGTTCATAGGTGACCCCAGAAATTCTACCAGAGAACTCCTATGGGGGATAGATACCATTTTCAAACTAGCTGAATACAAGATTGACTAACTAACTAAATAAATAAAATAAAAAAATAAATCAGTAGCCTTCTTATATACAAATGTCAAACAGAGTGAGAAAGAAGTCAGGAAAGCAGAATCCTTTACAACATCTACAAACAGGATAGAACATTCTGGAATTACCCAAACCAGCAAGTAAAAGATTTACATGGCAAAAATTTGAAGTCTATGAAAAAGAATTTAATGAAGACATCAAGACCCCAGAGCTAAGGCTGTCCCACAGCCCTCTGCACTGAAATCCTGCCAGAAATGAGATGGTGATCCAGGAGTGCTCTCACTACTAAACCCAGAGTTGAGAACACCACTTTTGTTCCAATAATTGACAAAGAGAGACCTGCCAGGTGCAACTGGCACAGGAACAACAAAGAATCTGGGAACAGGATACTTCCAGCCTTTATCTGAGCCCTCTAACAAAGGTTTTCCCAAAGCCCTCCACACAGAAATCTAGCCAGAAGAGATTTCGTCTCCCAGGGATGCTCTCAATCTTAAGCCTACAGATGAGACCACCACTTTTGCTCCAATAATTGTCCAAAAAGAAACCTTCTAGGATGGCCTAGGGCAGAGCAGCTACAGACAGTATTCTTCCAGTCTTCATCTGTGTGCCCCATAGATAAGTGTGTCACATAGACCTTCATACACAAATCCTTCCCAGGTGAGAGCTGGTCTTCCCAGGAGTGCTGACAACCTTAATATCATAGGCTCACAGTTCCACAAGAGAAATAAGCTCCAGTAGGAGACAACAAGAGCAACAAATGCCAGAGATAATTATATGGTGAGAGGCAAATGCAAGAACCTCAGCAAGAGGAGGGGACCCGCAGCTGGACCCGATCGTCCTGCGCCTCTCCTGCCCAGGAGGGGTGTTCGCCTGGCGGCTGTCCGCAGG
>NW_018392651.1:0-9058 GCF_900095145.1 Mus pahari | reverse complement strand
TAGTGGATTACATTCATGGATTTCTGTATATTGAACCATCCCTGCATTTTTGGGATGAAGCCTACTTGATCAAGGTGAATTATCTTGGCCTGCAGGACAATCTATTTTTTGGGTCATGGGGATGGAGCCTAAAATGAGAAATATGCGGGAAAGAAGAGGGAAGCCAAGCAAATTTGTCAAGGCTTCATTTATTGTTGGCTTGAAAGTTCGGTTATAAACACTGTGAGGGGGAATGGGGAGGAGTTCAGAAAGATCAAAAGGAACAGAGTGAAGGACGAATGGGGGGGATGCTGACTTCAGACTTGATACTTTTTGTGATTTTCTCAGAATCTTGGTGTTACTGCTCTGGAAAGCCCGGCGGCTTATCTTGAAGTCTGGGTCCTCCTTTACAGCTCAAGTGGCAGCTGGAGGCAACTCCGGAATGCTGGATACTCCTTAACAGCCCCAGATGTTTGTTTAGGGCCAGAATCTGCTGATTCCCATGAACAGCCTTGAGGGGAATGGAGGTGACTCGGCTCTCAACAAAGAACTATATGGCTCCCAGATGTAGGCTGTGAAAGGCCTGGTTTTTTCTCATCCTGGTCCCCAACAGTGAATTATCATGATAGTTTTGATGTGTTCTTGGATTTAGTTTGTTGAGTACTTTGTTGAGAATTTTGTTGAGTATTTTTACATTGGTATAATATGGGAAATTGGTCTGAAGTGTTTTTNGTATCAGTGTAACTGGCTTTATAGAAATAATTGGGTAGTGTTTCTTCTGCTTCTGTTTTGTGGAACAGTNTGAAGAATATTTGAATTAGGTCTACTTTGAATGTCAGAATTCTGCACTCAAGCCATCTGGTCCTGGGCCTTTTCTGGTTGAGAGACTTTTAATGACTGCTTCTATTTCTTGTGGTATATGGGACTCTTTAGAAGGTTTATCTGATCCTTATTTAACTTTAGTACCTGGTATCAGTCTCAAAAAGTGTCCATTTTATCCAGACTTTACAGTTTTGTTGAGTATAGGCTTTTGCATGAGGATCTGATGATATTTTGAATTTCCTCAGTTTCTGTTGTCATATTTAGCTTTTCCTTTCTGATCTTATTAAATTGGATAATGTCTCTGTGCCCTCTGGTTAGGCTGTATATGCATCTATGTATCTTGTTGATTTTCTCAATGAACTAGCTCCTGGTTTTATTGTATCTTTGTATAGGTCTTTATGTTTGTACTTGGTTGATTTCAGCCATGAGTTCTATTATTTCATGCAATCTACTTCTCTTGGGTGAATTTGCTTCTTTTTATTCTAGAGCTTTCAGGTGTGCTTTTAAACTGCTAGTGTATGCTCTCTCCAGTTCCTTTTTGGAGGCACTCAGAGCTATGAGTTTTCTTCTTTGCACTGCTTTCATTTTGTCCCATGTTGTACCTTCATATTCATCAAATTCTAAAATGTCTTTAATTTCTTTCTTTATTTCTTCCTTGACCAAGTTATCATTGAGTAGGGTGTTCAGCTTCCATGTTTATGTGGGCTTTCTGTTGTTTTTGTTGTTATTGAAAACCAGCAATAATCCTTAGTGATCTGATAGGAGGCATAGAATTATTTCAATCTTCTTGTATTTGTGGAGGTCTGGTTTGTGACCAATTATATAGTCAGTTTTGGAGAAGGTTCCATGAGGTTCTGAGAAGAAGGTATATTCTTTTTGATTTTGAATGAAATGTAAATATATCTTTTAAATCCATTTGCTCCAAAACTTCTGATTTTTCACTGTGTCTCTGTTTAGTTTGTGTTTCCCTGATCTGTCCATTGATGAGAGTGGGGTGTAGAAGTCTCCCACAATTTTTGTGTGAAGTGCAATGTGTGATTTATCTTTAGTAAAGTTTCTTTTATGAATGTGGGCACCCTTGCATTTAGAGCTTAGATGTTCAGAATTGAGAATTCTTGGTTGATATTTCCTTGATGAGTATTAAGTGTCCTTCCTTATGTTTTTTTATGACATTTTGTTGAAAGTTGACTTTATCCAATATTAGATTGGCTACTACAACTTTTTTCTTGTGACCATTTGCTTGGAAAATGGTTTTCCAGCCCTTTACTCTGAGGTAATATTTGTCTTTGACACTGACTTGCCTTTCCTTCATGCAACAAAATGCTGGGTCCTGTTTACATATCCAGTATATTAGTCTGTGCTTTTTTATTTGGGTAAGTAATAGTGAGTGTTATTACTGATGTTATTTTTATGTTTCTGTGGTTATCATCTTTTGGGTTTGTAGGCTGTGCTAACATTTGTGTTCTCTTAGGGACTGTATGACATCTGCCCAGGATCTTCTAGGTTTTTTAGTCTCTTGTAAAATGTCTAGTGTAATTCTGATATGTTACTTGAAATTTTTTCCTTAGTACTTTTAATATTCTTTCTTTGTTTAGTGAATTTGGTGTTTTGATTAGTATGTGATAGGAGAAATTTCTTTTCTAGTCCAATCTATTTGGAGTTCTCTAGGCTTCTTGTATGTTCATGGGCATCTCTTTCTTTAGGTTAGGGAAGTTTTCCTCTATAATTTTGTTGAAGATATTTACTGGTGCTTTAATTTGGGAATCATCCCCCTCTACTCTACCTATTATCCTTATGTTTGTACTTCTCATTGTGTCCTGGATTTCCTAGATGTTTTCAGTTAGGGTCTTTTTGCATTTTCCATTTTCTTTGACTGTTGTATCGATCTTTTCTATGGTATCTTCTGCACCTGATATTTTCTCTTTGATGTCTTGTATTCTGTTGGTGATGCTTGCATCTATGATTCCTGGTCTCTTTCCTAGATATTTTATCTCCAGTGTTGTCTCCCTTTGTGATTTCTTTATTGTTTCTATTTTAATTTTTAGATCCTGGATCATTTTGTTCACTTACTATACCTGTTTGGTTGTGTTTTCCTGTAATTCTTTAAAGGATTTTTGTGTTTTCTCTTTAAGTCTTCTACCTCTTTTCCTGTGTTCCCTTGTATTTCTTTAAAGGAGTTATTTATGTCCTTCTTAAATTCCTCCATCATCATCATGATCATGAGAGAAGTGGGTTCTGTTGATGCCAAGTAGTCTTTGTTTCTGATACCTATGTTCTTAGCTTGCCTTTCTCAATCTGGTTATCTCTGGTGTTAGCTAGTCTTGCTGTCTCTTACTTTGCCTTGTCCCCCTGCAAGCCTGCGTTTCAGAATTTTGGGAAGACCAGTTCTCTCCAGGAGAAATTTGGGTATGGGGAGCTGTGGTACACTGTCTGTTCTGGGGTGCAGACAGAGACCAGAAGGATCCTGTTGCCAGGTGATAATTGGTTCCTGTGTCCAGATGGCTCTGTATGGGTCCATGTTGTGCCAGGAATTTGAAGAAAAGTGGTGGTATTTCCTGTACTCACAGGTGTTTATGCACTCCTGGGAGACCATCTCAATCCTGGCAATATTTGTTTATGTGGCACAGGGTCAGTTTTAGGTACAGACAGAGACCAGAAGACGCCTGTCTCTTTCAGCCCCTTGGTATCTGTGTCCTGAAAGTTCTGGGTGGGTTCTTCTAAGCAGCAGTGGTGGCCCTAACTGCATTCACAGCCTTGCCTGCATTCATGGGATTCTTGCTCCCTTCTGGTGCTATTTGGGTAAGGATTCCTGTGGCAGAGAATCTCCAAGAGGGTGATACAGTAATCAAAAGGGTCCTGGCCCATGCTGACCCTAGTTTTCTGTGTCCTGAGTGTTCACGGAGGGTTACTCTGAGAAGCAGTTGTGATCATACCTGCACTTACAATCTTTTCCACACTCCTGGGAGGTTTGCTCCCTTGCATAGCTAGTGGGGTATGTAGCCCTCTGACAGAGGATATGCTATAGGAGGAAAGGTTAGTGTTCCAGGCTGCCCCTTGTATCCTGTGTCCTGAGGCTTCTGTGCAGGTTCCTCTGATCAGGAAGGCTCCTTTGCCAGGCCACCCCTTTGTTCCTGAGTCCTCAGGGTTCATGTCAGGTTCCTCTGAACACCAGTGGTGTTCCTACCTGCATTCACAGGCCTGTACACTCACCTGTGAGGCTTGCTCCATCCTGGTGCTATTTGGGTATGGAGCCCTGTGGCAGAGGTTCCTCATATTATTTTATTAACAGCAGATTAATACTCCACATATATGTATCACATTTTTAATCCATTTTTCTGATGAAGGACATCCAAGTTGTTTCAAGTTTCTGGTGATCATTAATAAAGATGCTATGAATGTAGATGGTCAAGTGTCATTTTGGTGTGGTAGAGAATCTTTGCAGTAGGATGGAGCATCCTTTAAGTATATGCCCAACAGTGATATAGCTAGGTCTAAAGGTAGGTCAATACTCAGTTTTCTGGGAAACTGTCATTTTGATTTCTAAGCTTTTGCTCTCAAACACCAGCAATGGAAGAGCTTGCCTTGCTCTACATCCTTGCTAGCAACAGTTGTCATTGGTGTTTTTTTTTAACTTAGCCATAAAACAAGAATAAAATGAAATCTCAGACTCATATTTATATGAGATAGCTAAGGATGTTGAACATTTCAAGTACTTCTCATCTATTCCAGAATCCACACTTGAGAATTCTCTGTTTAGATCTGTAACCCATTGTTAAATTAGATTGTTTTGCTTGCAGTTGTATGGTTTCTTGAGTTCATTATATAGTTTGAAAATCAGGCCTCTGTGACATATGGGCTGCCACTTTGTCNTTTTGATAGTTCCCTTGCCTTAAAGAAGTGTTTCACTTTCATGAGGTACTGTTTATTTGTTCTATATCTAAGTGCCTGAGATATTGGTGCTCTGTCCATGATGATGTCTCCTGTTCCAATACACTCAAAGCTATTTCCTAATTTCTATTCTATCAGACATAGTGTGTCTGGTTTTATGTTGAAGACTTTGATCTATTTGGACTTGAGATTGTGAAGGGTCCAGAGATTCCACTATGCCTGATTTCAAGTGGTACTACAGAGCTATAGGAATAAAAACTCCATGATATTGGCATAAAAACAGGTAAATCAATGGAATTGAGTAGAACTACATGTAAATCCGTAACCTATGGATTTATGATTTTAATAAAGAAACCAATATTGTAAAATGGAAACAAGAAAGCATCTTCAACAAATGATGCTGGTCTAACTGGATGCCATCATGTAGAAAATGTAACATGGATTATATATCTATTGCATTGTTCCCAATTCACAGATTTCTTGTTCACTCCCTAACACCTTTGCCTCTGAAAGAATGATCCCTGGGAATAACCCCTCTCTGGGTCATCAAGTGTCTACAGGATTAGGCACATTTCCTCCCACTGAGGCCAAACAAGGCAGTCCTCTGCTACATATGTACTATGGTCCTCATACCATCCCCTGTATGCTCTTGGTTGTTAGCTTAGTCTCTAGGAGCTCCCAGGTCTCCAAGTTAGTTGCCATTTTTGGTCTTCTATAGGGTTGCAATCCCCTTCAGTTTCTTTAATCCTTTCCCTACCTCTTCCATAGGAGTCACTAACCTCAAAACAATGGTACAATTTGTTTGTTTGTTTGTTTGGTTGGTTAATTCATTTTTATGCAAGTCTTTCACTTGCTGGATTAAGTTTACCACAAAATATGTTTTGAGGCAATTGTGAAAGGTATTGTTTCCCCAAATCTTTCTCAATCCATTTGTATGTAGAAAGTCTATTGTATTTTTGTATTCTGTTTGGACCATTCTACTTCACTGCAAGGGTGCATCAGCTGTAGAAATTTCCTGGAGAGGTTTTAAATATATTCTAAATATAAAGTCATATCATGTGAACATAAAGAAACTTTGACTTCTTTCTATCCTGTTTATATCCTATTGTTCTCTATCAGTTTTCATATTGCTCTAGCTAAAAGTTCAAGTATTATAAATAGTGGGTATATAGAGAGCATACATTGTTGTTTTGTTCCTAATTTTAGTGGAAATGCTTTGAATTTCTCTCCATTTAGGTTCATTTTGCTGTGAGCTTACTATTTATTGCCTTCACTATATTGATATATGTCATCTGTATCCCTCGCCTTTTTATGACATTTATGAAGGGATGTTGTATGTTGTTAAAATCCTTACCCAGTTAATGAATTGATACTTGTGTTTTGTTTCTCTAGCTGTCTGTTTACAGCATGATTGGATTATGTTCATCAATATACTTTGAACTGTCCCTGCATTTCTGGGTTGAAGAATCTGTGATCACTGTGGGTGAATTTTCATATATTCTTGAATTTACTTTGCAAGTATTTTATTGAGAATTTTTCATCTATGTTCATAATGAAAATTCATCTGTGATTTTCTTTCTTCATTGCATCTTTATGCTATTTGTGCATTAGGGTAATTATGGCCATATAAAAAGAACTATATCAAGATCCTTCAGATTCGACTTTGCAGAATAATTTAAGGGATATGGACATTAATTCTTCTTTGATGATCTGATATAATTCTGCAAAGAATATATCTGGCACTGAGCTTTTTTGCTTTAGATACTTTTAATTACTGCTTCTGGTTCGCTAGGGGTATTATACACAAAGTTATTGTCATATTAGACAACTATGTGCAACTAAATTCTTCCTTTCTTTGTTTCTTTGTTTCTCTGTCTCTTCCTTCCTTTCTTTCCTTCTTCCTTTCTTTCTTCATGTTACATCCTGCTAACTGCCCCCCTCATAGACATCATCTCCTGAAATCCTTCCTCCATGTTGCTTCTCCTTATTCCCTGGGAGGATGGGTGCCTCATGGGCATCATACCCACCCAGGTACTTCAAGTCTCTGTGTGTGAGGTTTGGCCCTTTCTCTCCCAATGAAGTCAGAAAATGCAGTCCAGGTATAAGAACCCATCCCACAGCCAGGTCACAGCTTTTCTGATAGTCCCCATTCAAGTTGTTCAGGACCCACATTAAGGTCATGGTACACATCTGCTACATAGGCATGGGGAGGCCAATGTCCAGCCTGTGTACACTCTATGGTTGGTGCATGTATTAGTAAGTATTCTCTAGTGTCACAGAACTTAGGGATAGTCTCTATATAGTAAGGGAATTTGTTATGATGACTTAAAACAGTCTGTAATCCAAGTCCCCAACAACGTTCATCTGTGAATGGGAAGTTCAAGCATCTAGTAGTTGCTCATTATCACAAGGCTAGATGGTTCAGATGGTCTTCTGTAAAAGTAGATTCCAACAGAAGTGATGACAATTAAATGTAAACAGGTAAAGAAGAGTAAATCTTCCTTCTTCCGATGTCCTTATGTATGTCCCCAGCAGAAGGTCTGGCTCAGATTAAAGGTATGTCTGGATATGGGAATTGTTTTCTCCCAGGTTGAACTTGAACTCAGAGATCTCCTTAACTTAGTCTTTGGGAATTTAAGGCATGCACTACCTTGTCTGGGTCTAACTAAGATTTTCATAGCCATTATGCATCAAGATATTCATGCCAAGATCCAGGGTAGAAATCCATGTCTTTCAGACTCAAGATCTGAATCACAGCTGAGCCCTATAATTCTGGATTGTAGTTCATTCCAGATATAGTCAAGTTGACAACCAGGAATAGCCATTAAAGTCCAGAACAACAGATTCTTAATTTAACATAGTCAATGGTCCTTATGGAGTCTTAAATGATTCTCTATCTTTCCACTGTAACTTCCCAAGCCAGGCTTCATCCTCTGAATTTCACTTAATATTCTGTAGCTGTTGTTGTTGTTGTTGTTGCTGCTGCTGCTGCTGCTGCTGTTGTTGCTGTTGTTGTTGGCGTCATCGTTTTAATGCTCTGACTGAATAACTTACCAAGGTTTGATTACTCAATGGATTTACCAGCCCAAATTTCCAAAGTCTGTCATAATACTCCCCCAAACCCATGGTCATATCTGTCACAGCAATTCTCCACTCCTAATGTCAAGGTATCTTAGATCTTAGTTAAAATTACTATTGCTGAGATTGGGGATTTAGTTCAGTAGTACAGCACCTGCCTAGCAAATGCAAGGCCCAGGGTTTGCTCCTCATCTCTAAAGGAGATAAGATTACAACTTAGTGCTCATTTATTCCAGATTCTTCAGGGTGCATATCTGAGAGAGAGAGAGAGAGAGAGAGAGAGAGAGAGAGAGAGAGAGAGAGAGAGAGAGAGAGAGAGAGAGAGAGAGAGAGAGAGAGCGCAAAGGCATCTTACACTCCACATGCAAATATGAAAACCAGGAGAACAGTGTAGATTCAGTACTGTCATCTTGGATGTGGCTAAAGGCCCTAACATCCTGTTTATAGCAAAAAAACAAAACAAAACAAAAAACCAACCAACCAACCAAACAAACAAACAAAACCCCAAAACCCAGATCACACAATACATGGTTATTGGTCAAGTTTTCGTTGGGGAGGGGAGTGTGTAGCTCAGCTCCTTGGTCTCTTCTGTACTGACACTGATTCTTTGCTCCTATCTTCTTCCAGGTCTCCTCCTTTGGTTCCACTCAGTCCCTGCTTTTCATCCTCCTCCCATGCAAGGGAGGGAACTCAGGACCTCTCATACCAGCTAGGCAAACACCTGAGTGAGCTACTTCTCCAGCCCTGACATTGATGCTTATGAAGAGAGTTGAATATTTGGCAAATGTTTGACAATCTTCTCAGGGTTATAGGGATATTTTTTTTAATTTTCTTTATTTACTTTACAAATGCTATCCCAAAAGTTCCCTATACCCCCCCCCGCCCCTGCTCCCCTACCCGCCAACTCCTACTATTTGGCCAAGGCCTTCCCTTGTGCTGGGTCATATAAAGTTTGCAAGACAAAGGGGCCTCTCTTCCCAGTGTTGGCCAATTAGGCCATCTTCTGCTACATATTTAGCTAGAGACACAAGATCAGGGGGTACTGGTTAGTTCATATTGTGGTTCCACCTACAGTTTTGTAGCCCCCTTCAGCTCCTTGAGTACTTTCTCTAGCTCCTCCATTGGGGACCCTGTGTTCCATCCAATAGATGACTATGAGCACCTACTTCGGGGTTTGCCAGACACTGGCATAGCCTCACAAAAGGCCGCTATATCAGGGTCCCTTCAGCAGCATCTTGCTGGCATGTGCATTAGTATCTAGGTTTGGTGGCTGATGATGGGATGGATTCCC
>NW_018392650.1:0-9162 GCF_900095145.1 Mus pahari | reverse complement strand
CTGTTATTTCCCAGGACAATGACTTTGCTCTCCTATTGAGTAAACCAACTCAATACTTAAGTCTAAATCTCTACCACCACTGTGATTTTAAATCACTTGCTGAGTCATATATGTAATCAACTTTTTTATTACAGTAAGAGGAACAGGATTTGCACGAAGGGCATAGCTTCTGCATTCACACCAGAATAGAAGGGAGTTTATTGTGATCCCTACTGGGGAACCAGGGTAGGCAATCAGCTGNTGGAGTTGCCATTATGAACAAGACCTGATTCTGGCAGGGAGGTGATTTTTAATTTTGGATCATGTATTAATTTATGATCTGTGATGAAGACAGACTATATTGATGCGAGTTTGATTTGTGAATGTCAGTTAAGACAATGAGTTTTCAATTTGCACTTAGGGTACTGTTCTACAGATATATATGCACTCTTCCTGACATCATTAAGTCAGCTCAGGAATTGAAACCCAGGCCATTGGGTGTAGTTGTGTGTCTTAAGTTGTGTGTCAAGTTTCAGCTGTCAGCAACTAAGAGTCCACATAGAGGCAAGTTGAAAGAGTGTTTGATTAATGCTATTCCTGATATGAGGATATGGGCTGCTAGTTTTGAATGTCCGTATGGCTATGCGATTTTTCATTTATATTTAAGTTTGAAAAAAATCAATTATTGGTTCCCTTTTCAATGTAATTTCTGTGAATCCAGCACGGCTCTGATCTCTTACTATTTGCAATTCTGTGATGTTTCCCAGGTATAAGAATTTCTTTCCATTTTTTACAAGTGCAGCTTAGGACAAGGTCTCTAGAAGCCCAGACTAGCTCATGCTATGTAATTGATACGTGCTTTGAACATCTGATCCTGTCCCTAAGGCTACATGATGGGAAGAGAGTGCTGCATCTCTTCTAGGCTGGGCTGTGAAGGTGAAAGTTTTCCTGGTTTGGCAGTACTTGACATTAGCAATGAGAAGTGAGGTAATCAATTTTACCTGGTCGGTAATCATCTTGACGGGCCATTACTCTGTCTGCAGAAAAGGCAGTCATGAATATGGATGGATAAAGAACTGAATGTATTGTCAACTGTAATTGACACAACTCAAGTAGTTCAGATTACTGTATACAACAAGTTGAGTTACCTAAAACTGAAACAGGTGGACACCGTGGAAGTCTTTTTTATTATTTGGAACATTTAGCATGGGAGAACCCTTCTTTATTGTGGAGCTTTTGAACTGACAAAAGCAGTCTTTAATCTAGGCCACAGCTTCTGGTGGCAGCCTACATTCATAAAAGATATTGAAGATGCTAGCTCCTTCTCTTTTTCTGCTTGCCATACTCTGGCAAGAGAGATCATTTGATTTTTTTTTTTCAGCATTAGAGGTTCCATCTTTGGAATTATGGTATATGCGGAAGACCAGTTGAGACACACAGGCACTACTGTATTCCTCAACTGTCCATTGGTACACAGTTATTGTTTTCCTAGTGGGACCACAGTCTGTGAGCCATTCTTATCTATCCACTTCCTACATAGAGAGATCCACACTGTCAGTTCTGTTCAAGTGGTGACCCTTTACGAATACAGATGTTTTTTTCACCTTTTCACTCAGGAAGATGTGCTGGCTAACAATAGTGCTCCACAGGGACTGGAATCCATTTCCTCATTTCCTGCTTTTCTCCCAGGGTTGTCTGGAGAATCATATTGAAAGGGCAAGATAAACCCTATTTTTCTCCATCTAAGGAGCCCTTTTGTTGCCATTTGGGGACCAGTCCTGATTTCAACAAGGTACCAGCTTCAGGAATAAATTGTAAATCCCAAAACTAAGTCATAAGACACCAGGTTTAGGAACAGACCATAGAATCCAGAAGAAGATTGTAGAACCCTCTTCCAGAGACCAGATTGGCGATAAACACAGAAATGGGGAACTATCTCAGAATGGTCCATCTGGGATGGGCAGCCCTATTTCATCATAGGGTGAAAAGTTCATGACATAGGAATGCAGATCACTGAAAACCTGTGACCCCCTACATCCACCAATGAAATTTTAGACTACCCTATCCTTCTAGAGGGTTCCACCTGTTTCCTATAAGGAGTGAGGTCTTCATACCTTTGCCTGGGGTCACCATTTCAAACAATGCTGGTAGTTTCTCCAGAATAAGTGCTTTTTGCATATTATCTGACCTGGGGTCTTCAGTGATTTTTGGACCCTTTCAATATGTAGTAGGTGAATATTAGCTGAGGGATTCCTGAGATCAGTGTAAAATCACAGAAACAAATATCACATTTTATATCCTAAAATCATGGAGTAATTGATAATATGCATGGAACCATTCTTCCTGTGGTTCATATGGTTCACTCTGCTCCTGATAATGGGCCCTCCCCTGGGTTAGGTGGAAACTAACAGCCAGGTGCGTGATTTCATGACATCTAAGCCACTAGATGTACTCAGTGGTGGCATCTGAATAACTTCATTATGGGAACTTCATCTGCACAAAGCATTTGGAGCAAGGGCTTGCCATGTAGAAACATCCTTAGCAAGATGCCAAATTCAGAGAGGCCGAGATTCTCTGGTATCTTCTAGACATTGTGGCCTTTCCACCATTTAAGATCCATTTGGAGTTAATTTTGTGGCAATTGTAAACCCCATCTCTTGAACTCCAAATTTATGCTGTGATAAGCATAGAGTAGGATTGCTGATGTAAACAATTTTCCAATGATAAGAAAATGGGAAGTCACATATAGTTGAGGGACCCACAGATAAGTAGTATGGAAAACAAGCATCTGAGAGATTAGGATGCTAGGATACACATGTTTGTTCATCAAGATTGTGGGGAAATATGGCTCCAGATCATCACAAAGGAGTCAAACCTGATTAACAAATAGACCCATTCCCAGGTCAAAGACCAGCCTTTTAACAAGCTTCTCAATTAAGTATTGAAGGCTCACAACCAACAGTAAGGCCTTTTGTGCCTTAAAAGACCATTTTTCTTCTTGAAAAAGCATAGTTCGTCCACATGGTCAAGACATCTGTCAACACCATTTGGAAAGGAAAAACAATTTTGTGGTGAGGAGTGTCCTGATCAAGAAGGGCCATCCCTGACCCCTTCATGGATGGAGAGTGACATAGCTTCTTCTCAATCTCAGCAGCATTCTTGGTTGAGCCTGTAACAACCTGGGGCCTAGGCCTTGAGATCTTTCCTAAGACCTTGAGATATTGACAAAGAAACATAGAAAAAGAGCTCCTTCTCAACAACCAGGCATATTCTTGGGAGAGCTGGCAATGGTCTGGGACCAGAGCCTGTGGAGAGGGGTTGTTTCTTATGCTGAGACTCTAATAGATCCTACCACATAGGGCTGATGGTGTCAGTCACAAACCACTGTAGGCATGGGCAGTGCTATTGATGAGATTACTTGTGTTCTCCTTGAGCAGTGGTGCTTGATTAGATTCTTCCTTTGTCCCATTGTATGTTAGTTTCTGCTGACTGCATGGAAGTCTCTGTTATCTTCCCATTTCCTTTGTATGTGGTATACAAGCTGCCATTCTTAAGAAGCTTCCTTAGCAGAAGCCTTAGCAACTTGCTACCCCACCCCAGCTTTTATACTTTCTACCTCCTACTTTTCCTATCTTTTGCCTCTTCTGAGACTTTCCACTTAGCACTCTGCCAGTGCAGAATGGCCTGATGCTTCAGGGTTTTATACTTAAGAAATAATTCTGGAATATCTCTTCTATGTAAATCTCCCATCTTCCTAAGTGGCTGGCTTGATCTATAGTAGTGTTCAGTACATTGTTAAATTGTTCACATTATAACCTGGGGTGAGAACCTACAGAAGAGTTAAGGATAACAACACATGTAGAATAATGCAAAATATCTCTAGGTTGGCTCCTCTTATAGCATATCTAAAGCTAGAGACATACTATTTTCACAGAGTTTTTTAGTTTTTTCAAGACAGGGTTTCTGTGTGTAGCCCTGGCTATCCTGGAACTCACTCTGTATAGCAGGCTGTCCTGAAACTCAGAAATCTGCCTGCCTCTGAGTCTCATGTGCTGGGATTAAAGGTGTGTGCCACCACCACCCAGCCTTTTTCTTTTCTTTTCTTTTCTTTTTATTGTTTTTCTTTTCTTTTCTTTTTTACACTCCAGATTTTATTCCCCTTCTGGTCCAACCTCAGACTGTTCCACATCCTATACCTCCTCCGTATCTCCATGTCTCTCCTAGGTTGCCCTCCGATCCCCTACCAAAGCTCTAAACTTCCTGTGGCCTCAGTCTCTTGAGGGTTTGGTGCATCTTCTCTGAGTGAACCCAGACCCAGCAGCCTCATGCCTTGGAGATCTGATAGGATGCATGGGATTATTTCAGTCTTCTTGTATCTGTTGAGGCCTGGTTTGTGATGGGTTATATGGTTGATTTTGGAGGAGGTACCATGAGGCACTGAGAAGAAGGTGTATTCTTTTGTTTTAGGTGAAACTTTCTGTAAATATCTGTTAATCCATTGGGTTCATAACCTCTGTTACTTTCCCTGTGTTTCTGTTTAGTTTCTGTGTCAATGACTTGTCTATTGGTGAGAGTGGGGTTTTGAAGAGTCACACTATTATTGTGTGGGATTCAATGTGCCTTTTGAGCTTTAGTAAAGTTTTGTATCTGAATGTGGGTGCCCTTCTATTTGGGGCATAGATGTTTAGAACTGAGTCTTTCTCTTGGTGGATTTTCTTTTTGATAAATATGAAGTGTCTTTCCTCATCATGCTTGATAACTTTTGGTTGAAAGTCTATTTTATTGGATAGTAGGATAGCAGCTCCAGCTTGTTTCTTGGGACCATGTGCTTGGAAGACATTTTTCTATCCTTTTACTCTGAGATAGAGTCTGTCTTTGTTATTCAGGTATGCTTCTCGTATGCAGCAAAATGTTAGATCTTGTTTGTGAATCCAGCCTGTTAGCTTATGTCTTTTATAGGTGTGAGTTGAGTTCATTAATATTGAGAGATATTAAACACAGATGGCTGTTGGTTCCTGTTACATTTGTTTTTGTAGGTGGCTTTATGGGCTGTGCTTTCTCTCCTTTGGGCTTTGCTGTGAGATGCTTAATACCTTGTGTTTTCGTTGGTGTGGGTACCTTCCTTGTGAAGGAGTTTTCCTTCTAGGATCCTCTGTAGGGCTGCATTGGTTGTTAGATACTGTTTGAATTTGATTTTGTCCTGGAATATTTTGATTTCTCCAATCTATGTTGATTGAGCATTTTGGTGGGCATAATAGCCTGGGCTGGCATTTGTATTCTCTTAGAGTCTGCATGACCTCTGACCACACACTTTTGGCTTTCATAATCTCTCTTGAGAAGTCTGGTATAATTCTGATAGGTCTCTCTTTATATGTTACGTGGCCCTTTTTCCTTGTAATTTTTAATATTCTTTCTTTGTTCTATGTATTTAGTGTTTTGATTATTATGTGATGAGAGGATTTTTTTTTTTTTTTAGGTCCCTATTTATGGGAGGAGTGGTATTCTATAGTCTTCTTGTACCTTTATGGGCATCTCTATCTTTGGGTTGGGGAAGTTTTCTTCTACGATTTCGTTGAAGACGCTTTTGACATCTTTTGCCCTTGCAATCTCCTCTATTCCAATTATTCTTAGATTTGGTCTTTTCATTGTGTCCCGAATTTCCTGGATGTTTTTTTGTTTTGTTTTGTTTTTGTTTCTGTTTTTTATTTGTTTTGTTTTGTTTTGTTTTCTAGAGACAAGGTTTATCTGTATAGCCCTGGCTGTTCTGGAACTCACTCTGTAGACTAGGCTGGCCTCAAACTCAGAAAACTGCCTGCCACTGCCTCCCAAGTGTGAGGATATAAGACATGTGCCACCACTGCCTGGCTTCTTGGATGTTTTGATTAGAAGTTTGTTATGTTTTGAGTGTCTTTTGACTGTTGTGTCTATCTCTTCAACACTGAGATCTGAGATTCTCTCTTCCATCTCCTGTAACTTGTTTGTTGATGAGACTTACATCTGTAATGCCTGACCTCTTTCCTAGGGTTTCCATTCCCAGGTTTGTGTTTTCTTTACTGTTTCTACTTCCAGTTTTCGGTCTTGGAGTGCTTTCTGCAGTTCCTTTACCTATTTGATTGTGTTTTCCTGTATTTCTTTTTGTTTGTTTGTTTGTTGTTTTTTCAAGACAGGGTTTCTCTGTGTAGTCTTGGCTGTCCTGAAACTCACTCTGTAGACCAGGCTGGCCTCCTCTGCCTCCTAAGTGCTGGGATTAAAGGTATGCACCACCACCGCCCAGCCCTGTATTTCTTTAAGGGATTTATTGTTTCTTTTTTAAGGGCTTTTCCTTGTTTACCTGTGTTTTCCTGTATTTCTTTCAGTGAGTTATTGGTATCCTCCTTACAGAAATCAATTAACTTCATGTGACAGGATTTTAGGTCAGCTTCATGATTTTCAGGTGTGTTGGTGATGATTCAGGGCTTGTTGTGGTGGGAGAACTGGGTTCTGATGGTGTCCACCTACATTGGCTTCTGTTCCTTATGGTCTTACATTTGCCTCTTGCCTTCTGTTTAATCCCTAGTGTCTGTCTGGAATCTGCCTCTTTTGTTCCTGGGTCACTTCAGGTCTCTTGGTAGGCCTAGCTGTAGCAGACCTCCTGTGAGGCCTTCCAGCTGGGGGGTGGGGTGGGGTTCAGAAGGGCAGAGAAGCTCCTGATCTGTTGGCCTGCCTGCAGTAGATCTCCTGGGAGGACATCAGACTTTTGGGTCTTCAGAGGAACAGTCAAGCTGTTGTCCTGGGGGTTCTGTGAACTGTCCTTTCTGTTTCCCTGTGTGCAGCAGACCTCCAGGGAGGCTTTCAGTCTGTTGGGTCAGTTGCCCTGCATGCCACAGAGCCCCTGGGAGGTCTTCAGACTCTGGTGTTGGTTGCCCAATTGCCATGTGTATGAGGAACCCCTGGGATGCCTTCAAATTGTGTTATCTTCAGGGGACTAAACAAGCTGGGGATCAGTTGCTCAATTGCTCTGTGGGCAGCAGATCTGGGATGTCTCTGGCTGTGGTATCAGAGTGTCAGAGGCTTAAGTGAAGCAGATCTCCAGGGATGCCTCAGGATATGGTGTCTTCAGGAGAGCAGAGTAGCTAGCAGTCTGTCCCAGCAGAAAGGACCAGGCAAAAGGGAGATTTTTTTTTCTTTCTTTCTTTCTTTTTTTTTTTTTTTTTTTTTTTTTTTTTTTTTTTTTTTTTCTATACATGGTTTCTCTGTGTAGTCCTGGCTGTCCTGGAATTTACTCTGTACACCAGGCTGTCCTCGAACTCAGAAATCTGGGATTAAAGGCGTGCGCCAACACACCCGGCTGGAGATTTTTTTCTTAATTAATCTTTGCATCCTGTGTTGAGTGTTTCCCTCCCTTGGAAGGCATACTAATTCTAGAACATCTGGATTTTCAGCCTTTTAGGAGCATTTTTATTTGTACAAGGAGATAAGAATGGATCAACTTACTTCCACTCTGGACTTGTGCCATGAGTGGATATTGAGTGGAAATTCCGAAGTCTGTCCCACAACACCCAGAGGAAGCTCCACTCCCAAGTGCTCTACCACTTCCAGGGTCATAGGATTAGAGGTGAGGAGCATAAAACATCTACCCCAATGTGGGCAGTTACTGGGGCCATCTGTAACCAGGCACCCAGGAACTCGGGCTGACAGGATTCAAGGGTGCCTGCCAGTCTGGCCCAGTGCCCTGAGCACACCTTGGGTTCTAACTCTGCAGCCAGATCCACAACACCCAGAAAATGCTCCACTCTCAGGTGCTCTAAAAAGCCCAGGTCCACAGGATCCCAGGAGCCTAGGAGCTTGAATCCCAGGAGCACTGATACTACCCAGGATCTCAGGATCCCAAGATCCCAGGATCACAGGATCACAGGGACAGCTGAATTCTGAAGAGTTCTGACACAACCAGGATCATGGGAAGGACAGGCTCCAGACAGATATAACAAGGGCAGGTAGCACTAGAGATAATCAGATGGAGGGAGGCAAGTATAAGAACATAAGCAACCAAAATGGAGGTTACTTGGCATCAGAACCCAATTCTCTGACCATAGCAAGTCTTGGATACATCATCACTCTAGGAAAGCAAGATTCAGATGTAAAATCACTTCTCATGATGGTGATAGAGGACTTTAAGAAGGACATAAATAACTCCCTTAAAGAAATGCAGNAGAACACAGGTAAAGAGCTAGAAGCCCTTAAAGATGAAACATAAAAATCCCTTAGAGAATTAGAGAAAACCGCAAACAGTTGAAGGAAATGAACAAAAATATCCAAGATCTAAAAATGAAAATAGCCGGGAGTGGTGGCACACGCTTTTAATCTCAGTACTTGGGAGGCAGAGGCAGACGAATTTCTGAGTTCAAGACCAGCCTGGTCTACAGAGTGAGTCCCAGGACAGCCAGGGCTACACAGAGAAACCCTGTCTCTTAAAAACAACAACAACAACAACAAAGACAAAAACAAAAAAGCAAACAAAAAAAATAAATTAAATAAAAATGAAAATAAAAACAATAAAGAAATCACAAAGGGAGACAACCCGAGAGTTAGAACACCTAGGAAAGAGATCAGGAGTCCTAGATACAAGCATCACCAACAGAATACAAGAGATAGAAGAGAGAATCTTAACTGCAGAAGATACCATAGAAAACATAGACTCAACAATCAAAAATAAATAAATGAATAAAATGCAAAAACCTCCTAACCCGAAACATCCAAGAAATCCAGGACACAATAGAAGACCAAACCTAAGGATAATAGGTATACAAGAGATTGAAGATTCCCAACTCAATGGGCCAATAAATGTTTTCAACAAAATTATAGAAGAACACTTCGCTAACCTAAAGGAAGCGATGCCCATTAAAATACAAGAAGCCTACAGAACTCTAAAAACATTGGACCAGAATTGTAATTCCTCCCATCATATAATAATCAAAACAACAAATGAACTAAACAAAGAAAGAATATTAAGAGCAGTGACAGGAAAAGGTCAGTTAACCTGTAAAACAGACCTATCAGAATTACAGCAGACTTCTCACCAAAGACTATGAAAGCTACAAGATCCTGGGTAGATGTCATACAGAACTGTGAGTCTTTTGCCTGTATGCACAAATATATACCTCATGTGTGCCCATTCCTCACAGTAGTCAGAAGATGGCCTGAGAC
>NW_018392649.1:0-2917 GCF_900095145.1 Mus pahari | reverse complement strand
ATGTTCTTCTGTTCCTGTGTCCTGAGGGTTCCTGGCATGCCCCTTTGAGCAGAACTGTTGATTTTACCTGTGCTCACAGGCTTGTCTGCACTCCTGGTAGACCAGCGATCTCTTGGTGGTATTTGGGAATTGAGCACTGTGGCACAGGATCATCTCCTAGTTCCTTGTCTTTACATTCAGGTACAGAACAATCAGAATCAAGAAAGTCATGGTTCTGAACCTTGGGCATTTCCATGGCAACAAAATTTGCAAAGAATAGCAAAAAAGCTTCAGAGGAAGTTAGCATGAGAATTTGATTAATGTCAAAAGGATGCAGTCATGATACTCTTTGATTAATGCTATTGTTTGGGAGAGGTAGAAAATCTAAGTTAGTGGAGAGCTGTGGAAGATGTTGGTGGACCACTGAGTCATGTCAAGTCAGTCAGCTGAGAGGAGAGCAGACAGTGGTCAAGTGCAGCAGGGCAGTGCTCGCTCCAAAGGTACCTCTGAGGTCCAGGCCGAGGCTCTTCATCATGGCTCTGCTTTGCTTCTTGACATCTCCCTCATGTTTTCAGCTGTCTCAGGAGTGTCCTGCAGTGCCCTCTGGAGAACCATTTTGGGGGTCTGGTGCTTCAACCGATGCCTGAAGGAGCCCATGAAGAAGTAAATGATGGGGTTGGCAGAGCTGTTAATAGCAGTCAGGACTTCTGATGCCAGATAAAGACTAAATTCAAATACAGTAAAAACATTCTTAATCCAGTTTAACAGGAACAAGTACATGCCATATGGCAACCCGCAGAGGAGAAAAACCAAAATGGTCATCATGATGGTTACATACAATCTGGTAAGCTTCATCTGCCCAGTGCCACAGAACAACCTGGCCAGCAGAGCCAGGCTGGACAGACAGAGGACTACTAACAAAAATATCAGGTATGCGGTAGTAAAGAAGTTTGATGCCAGACACACATTGACATTTTCATATTTGGTATCTAAGAAACCGCACAAATATCTATTCAGAATGCAGATCAACAGGGACAGGACCCAGATCACAGCACACATGACAGTTGATGTGTGTTCTGAGTGGTGGCAGCGGTACCAGATGGGGCACAGGACAGACAGGCAGTGCTGATGGTATTGAGCATGCTCAGACCTGCGATGTAGAGAACCACCCTGAAGGTGTAAATGCACTGGAGGAATGTCAGGGACCAGGTTGAGAAAACCCAGGCATCTTACACTCAGGGCATCCCCGCAGCCCAGGTGTTTTCACAGTATGCAGCTAAGAGCCACATAGTTCTTTGTCAAGAGCCCTTCCCCCTCTCTCTCTGCAAGGCCACTCATGGCAACCAGCAAGACCTAAACAGACATCAAGGACTGAGGGATTCTTCTCACATTCCAGAGCTGCCCAGAGCTGTCACCTTGAACTGTCAGGAGGATCCGGACCCCGAGATAGGCTCTTAGATAAGCCGCCCTATGTCCCAGGGCAGTGGCGCCAAGGACCCTAGATGAATCACTAAATGTATTAGACTTGCAAATAACTCTTCCCAATTATTTCTCTNACTGTATACCTTTGANCACCCNTCTCCAAATTGTATNTAACCTGAGCATCTCCCCTTAGTAAAAGAGACTATGACACACATGCATGGTCTCAGTCTCTTTCTTTATTCCCATTTCTCTCTAGGTTTGTGATCCCCCTCAAGAACCATGGAATAAAGTGTCCTGCGGGTTGGGGCAGAGGAAGATAATGCTGGGAAAGGAAAACTTGAAAACATGTTTTGTGGAAACTATCATGAGACTGAGAAGGAAGGGGAAGTCAGCCAGCGACAAGTTTAGGATGTAGACTGAGAAGGCATTTCTGTGCAAGTGGAAGCACAGGAGCCAGAACACAATGGCGTTTCCCAACCAGTGCAAAGATGATGATCATCAAGTTTGTGATCAGAATACTGATGTTGATTCTTCTACATAGGGTTTCCTCAATTGGATTTGCTGTTGTGGGTTCCATTGTGGAGGCTGAAGTGTTGAGGGCCAGAAACCCTGCACCATTTCTCGTGGGAACACAAAGAAGTAATGAGGACTTCCCTATGAATAGATCTTTTGTTTCCCTTTTTTTTCTTTTTTCTTTTTTTCGTTTTTTGTTTTTTTTGCTTTTAATTTTTTTCTATTGGATATTTTCTTTATTTAAATTTCAAATGTTATCCTCTTTCTTGCTTTTCTCCCCTTCCGAAAACCCCTATCCCATGCTCCCCCCGCTTCTATGCGGGTGTTTCTCTGCCCATCCACCCACTCGCACCTCTCTTCCCTCAGTTCCCCTACTCTGGGGCATCTATGGAGCCTTCTTAGGTCCAAGGACCTCTTCTTCCATTGATGCATGACATGGCCAACCTCTGCTACATATGCAGCTGGAGCCATGTGTACTCCTTTGTTGATGGGTTAGTGTCTTGGAGTTCTGGGGGAGAGGGGTCTTGTTGGTTGATATTGTTGTTCTTCTTATGGGGTTGAAAACCCCTTCAACTCCCTCAGTCCTTTCTCTACCTCCTGTATTAGAGACGCTGTGCTCAGTCTAATGGTTGGCTGCTAGCATCTGCCTCTGTATTCGTAAGACTCTGGAAGGACCTCTCAGGAGACAGCTGTATCATACTCCTTATAGCATGCACTTCTTGGCATCCAAGATATTTTCTGGGTTTAGTAACTGTATATGGGATGAATCTCCGGGTTGGACGGTGTCTGGGTGACCTTTCCATTAGTCTCTGCTCTACACTTTTTCTCCATGTTTGCTCCTGTGAGTATTTTGTTCTTCTAAGAAGGACTGAAACACCCACACTTTGGTTTTCCTTCTAATTGAGCTTCATGTGGTCTTTGAATTTTATCCTTGTTATTTGCAGCTTTTGGGCTAGTATGCACTTATCAGTAGGTGCATACTATATGTGTTCCTTTGTGATTG
>NW_018392648.1:0-4879 GCF_900095145.1 Mus pahari | reverse complement strand
TCTCTCTCTCTCACACACACACACACACACACACACACACACACACACACACACACACAGTTATTCTCTGTCCCCTGTCTTTTTCTGCCTCTACTCCCTTTTCAACTCCCCTCCCATGCCTCCAAATAATCTTTATCTTATACTAGACCTCTCAGATGGCTGGTACATCAGCGGGGAGAGATGCTTCAGCACAGGCTCCGGGAGGCACCCACTCCCACCACACCATACCTTCCTCTACAAAACATATCGGCTTTACAAAACATTAAGCACCATTACATGAAAACATTTAAAATAAAAGAATGCATTTTTAATAAAAGAAATGTCCACAGTTTAAAGACTGGGTGTATAGTTGATTTAAATCCTTTTTATGGGAAACAGTCCTTTTTCTTTTTTTTAAAGAGATGCTAACCACCTCATAAACACAGGACTGCCAGGATATATTTATACTATAATGTCTAGAAATTTATAAATTCATAGAGAGTAGAGTTGGAATTCCCAGAAACTGAATCCTAAGGGAGGGGACATTAGAATCTCAAGTCATGGGAATACAGTCTTCATAGAGTGAACTACTTTGGTCATACTGATCTTCAAAACACAGGCTTAGTTCTTAAACAGTGTGTATGTTAGATTTTGCCCAGATCTTGCTTTTCTGTTTCCCCAGGAATGAATGCTTTGGTCAGGAGTATAATGCTATGCTAAGATTCAGAGGACAAAGGTAATTGTTAATGTATATAAAAAAGGTTCATACACACTTCTAGTTCCTTAGGGCAGTTTGGAATGAAGACATCACAAAAGATATCCATATTTATTAATCATGATTCAACAAATAGGTACCAGACATAATGGGGAACTGGTATGTTTGTAGGTAAACTGAAGGAGACCTTCTAAATTCAGATTTACAAAATTTAAAGCTTCTACTTTTGAAAGAATTTCCAGGTGGGACACCTGGAGCCAGAACAATATTTGGATACAGCTCCATAAATAATTTGATTTGATTCTACTTTTTAAATCAGGACCTGAGTACAGTGAAGTTTTTGTTTCTTTTACTGAGTGATTTTTATAATATTTACTAATGATGCATTTTTGTTTGACTTCCTTATGTGGAGAAGATAAGCTTTGATACAATATTTTAGGGAACATATCTTAATCTATAACAGTATTGATGAATTATTATGTTATGGGTTTAAGATAAACATAACATATAAATAATCTCATTTGATATTTATTAACTTTTAAATTAGTTCCCTGGGCTTCGAGTTTTGTAAATCATTATCATCTTCAATCCCAACACTTCCCAGATTTACCCAACTTCCCCTACTAACCCATCTTTGAATCCATAATCCAGATAGATAGATAGATAGATAGATAGATGACAGACACACAGACAGATTTTTTAGATTTGTTTTTTCTTTCTCTATATTTTTAGTTTTTATTAGATATTTTCTTTATTTGCATTTCAAATTTTACCTTCTTTCCTCATTTCCCCTCTGAAAACTCCCACTACCCCATCTACCCTCCCCCTGCTCATCAACCCACCCACTCCCACTCCCCTGTCCTGGCTTTCCCCTACACTGGGACAAGGAGCCTTCACAGGACTAAGGGCCTCTCTTCTCATTGATGGCCCACAAGGCCATCCTCTGCTGCATATGAGGCCTTGAGTCCCTCCATGTGTGCTCTTTGGTTGGTGCTTTAGTCCCTGGGAGCTCTATGGTACTGGTTGGTTCATATTGTTGTTCCTCTTATGGGGTACAAACCCATTCAGCTCCTTGGGTCCTTTCTCTAGCTCCTCTGTTGGGGACCCTGTGCTCAGTCCAATGGTTGGCTGTGAGCATCCACTTCTGTAACTGTCAGGCACTGGCAAAGCCTCTCAGGAGAGAGCTATATCAGGCTCGTGTCAAAAAGCACTTTTTGGCAACCACAAAAGTGTCTGGGCTTGGGACCTGTATATGGGATGCATCCTCATGTGGGGCAGTCACTGGATGGCTTTTCCTTCAGTTTCTGCTCCAAACTTTGTCTGTGTATCTCCTCCCATGTGTATTTTGATCTTCCTTCTAAGAAGGACTGAAGCATCCACACTTTGGTTTTCCTTCTTCTTGAGCTTCATGTGGTCTGTGAATTGTATCTTGGGTATGACAAACTTCTGGGCTAATATCCACTTACCAGTGAGTGTATAACATGTGTGTTCTTTCGTGTTTGGGATATATCATTCAGAATGACATTTTCTAGTTCCATCCATTTGCCAAAAAACTTCATGAATTCATCATTTTTAATAGCTCAGTAATAATAGCTCAGTAATTAATAGCTCCATTGTGTAAATGTACCACATTATCTGTATCCATTCCTCTGTTGAAGGACATCTGGGTTCTTTCCAGCTTTTGGCTATTATAAATAAGGCTGTTAGGAAAATAGTGGAGCATGTGTCCTTGTTATATGTTGGAGCATCTTCTGGGTATATGCCTGGGACCGTTATAGCTGGGTCCTCAGGTAATACTATGTCCAATTTTCTGAGGAACCACCAAACTGATTTCCAGAGTGGTTGTATCAGCTTGCAATCCCACCTGCAATGGAGGAGTGTTCCTCTTTCTCCACATCCTTGACAGCATCTGCTGTCACCTGAGTCTTTGATCTTAGCCATTTTGACTGGTGTGAGGTGAAATCTCAGGGATGTTTTGATTTGCATTTCCCTGATGACTAAGGATGTTGAACATATTTTTAGGTGCTTCTCAGCCATTCAGTATTCCTCAATTGAGAATTCTTTGTTTAGCTCTGTACCCCATTTTTTAATTTGGTTCCTTGGAGTCTAACTTATTGAGCTCTTTGTATATATTGGACATTAGCCCTCTATCAGATGTAGGNTTGGTAAAGATCTTTTGCCAATCTGTTGGTTGATGTTTTGTCCTATTGACAGTGTCTNTTGCCTTACAGAANCTTTNCAATTTTATGAGGTCCCATTTATTAATTCTTGATCTTAGAGCCTAAGTCATTGGTGTTCTTTCTCTTCAGGAAAATTTCTCCCATGCCCATGTGCTGCAGGCTCTTCCCCACTTTCTTTTCTATTAGTTTCAGTGAATCTGGCTTTATGTTGAAGTCCTTGATCCACTTGGACTTGATCTTTGTAAAAGGAGATTAGAATGGATAGATTTGTATTCTTCTACATGCTAACTGTCAGTTGAACCAGCAAAATTCTTTAAAAATGCTATCTTTCCCCCACTGGATTGGTTTTAGCTGCTTTGTCAAAGATGTGACCATAGATGTGAGGGTTAATTTCTGGGTCTTCAATTCTGCCTGTCACTGTACTAGTACCATGCAGTTTTTATAATGATTGCTCTGTAGAAAAGCTTAAGGTCAGGGATGGTGATTCCACCAGAAGTTCTTTTATTGTTGAGAAGAGTTTTCACTGTCCTGGATTTTTTTATTATTCCAGATGAATTTGTAAATTATTCTTTCTAACTCTATAGAGAATTGATTTGGACATTTGATAGGGATTCCATCGAGTCTGTAGACTGCTTTTAGCAAGATGGCAGTTTTTACTATATTAATCCTGTCCATCCATGAGCATTGGAAATCTTTCCATCTGTGATCTTTGATTTCCTTCTTCAGAGACTTGAAGTTCTTGTCATACAGAACTTTCACTTGCTTAGTTAGAGTCACACCAAGATACTATTATTTGTGACTATTGTGAAAGGTATTGTTTCCCTAATTTCTTTCTCAGTCTGTTATCCTATGAGTAGAGGAAGGCCACAGATTTGTTTGTGTTAATTTTATATCCATCCACTTTGCTGAAGTAGTTTGTCAGGTTTAGGAGTTCTCTATTGGAATTATCTTGGGTCCCTTAAGTACATTACATATCATCTGCAAATAGTGATATTTTGACTTCTTCCTTTTCAATTTGTATCCCTTTGACCTCCTTTGGTTGCCTATTTGCCCTGGCTAGGAATTTGAGTACTGTATTGAATAGATAGGGAGAGAGTGGACAGCCTTGCCTAGTCCCTGATTTTAGTGGAATTGCAGTAAGTTTCTCTCAATTTAGTTTGATGTTGGCTATTGGTTTGCTGTATATTGCTTTCATTATGTTTAGGTATGGCTTTTGAATTCCTGATCTTTCCAAGACTTTTATAATGAAGGGGTGTTTGACTTTGTTAAATGCTTTATCAGCATCTAATAAAATGATCACGTGGGTTTTTTCCTTTGAGTTTGTTTGTATAATAAATTATGTTGATGGTTTCTACATATTGAACCATCCCTGCATCCCTGGTGTGAAGCCTACTTGATCATGATGCATGATCGTTTTGATGTGTTCTTGGATTCAGTTTGCGAGAATTTTATTGAGTATTTTTGCATCAACATTCATAGGGAAATTGGTCTGAAGTTCTCTTTCTTTGTTGGGTCTTGGTGTGGTTTAGGTATCAGAGTAATTGTCACTTCATAGAATGAATTGGGGAATGCTCCTTCTGTTTCTATTTTGTGTAATAATTTGAAGAGTATTGAAATTAGGTCTTCTTTGAAGGTCTGCTTGTTTTTGTTTGGGAGATTATTAATGACTGCTTCTATTTCTTTAGGGGTTATGGGACTGTTTAGATCACTTATCTGATCCTGATTTAACTTTGGTACCTGGTATCTGTCTAGAAAATTGTCCATTTCATCCAAGTTTTCCAGTTATGTTGAGTATAGGCTTTTGTAGTAGGATCTGATGATTTTTTGAATTTTATTAGTTTCTGTTGTTATGTCTCTCTTTTCATTTCTGATTTTATTGATTTGAATACTGTCGCTGTACCCTCTAGTTAGTTTGGCTAAGGGTTTATCTATCTTGTTGATTTTCTCAAAGAACCAACTCCTGGTTTGGTCGACTCTTTGTATAGTTCTTTTTGTTTCTACTTGG
>NW_018392647.1:6193-11975 GCF_900095145.1 Mus pahari | reverse complement strand
GCCTGGCAAACACCGAAGTGGATGCTCCCAGTCAGCTATTGGATGGAACACAGAGTCCCCAATGGAGGAGCTAGAGAAAGTACCCAAGGAGCTGAAGGGGGCTGCTACCCTGTAGGTGGAAGAACAATATGAAATAACCAGTACACCCTGAGCTTGTATCTCTAGCTGCATATGTAGGTGAAGATGGCCTAACTGGCCATCACTAGGAAGAGAGGCCCCTTGGTCTTGCAAACTTTATATGACCCAGCACAAGGGAAGGCCTAGGCTAAGTAGTGGGAGTGGGTGGATAGGGGAGCAGGGGTGGGGGTGGGGCATAGGGAACTTTTGGGATAGCATTTGAAATGTAAATAAAGAAAATAATAATAAAAGAAAAAAAGGTTCAAGGGTAAAAGATCATGTGACATATAAAGGCAGAAGTATTTGAATTATGCCTGAGATCTCAATGGAAAATTTAAAACCCAGAAGCGCCTGGACAGATGTGCTTCAGACTTTAAGAGACCATAAATGCCAGTCCAGACTACTATACCCAGCAAGACTTTCAGTCATAATAGATATAGAAACTAAGATGTTCCATGAAAAAATTTAAACATTATCTGTCTACAAATCCAGCCTTACAAAAAGTACTAGAAGAAAAAAATCCAAATAAATTAAGTTAACAACACCCATAAAAACCCAAGGAATAAATAAATAGTCCAGTACTATCAAATCAAAAGAAGACACACACACACACACACACACACTACCTACCACCACCACCTCCACAACAACAATAACAACATCAGCAGCAACAACAATAAAATAGCAATTATCAATAAACACTGCTTATTGTAATCTGTCAACTTCACTGGTTTCAATTTCCCAATAAAAAAGACAACAGACAAAGAGAATGGATGCAAAACAAGATCCCTCCTTCTGGGACAATCAAAAAAATACATCTTAACGTAAAGGATAGACATCACCTCAGGGTAAATGTTGAGAAAATAGTTTCCAAGCAAATGGACCTTAGAAGCAAGTCAGTGTAGATATTTTAATATCAGATAAAACAGAGTTCAAAAAAAACTAATCAGAAGAGATAAGGAAGGAAACTACATACTCATAAAAGAAATAATTCATCAAGAGGACATTACAATTTTTAACATCTATGCACCAAATGCAAGAGCACCCAAGTTCATAAAAGAAATACTATTAGGCTTAAATCACATATTGGCCCTCACACACTGATAGTGGGAAACTTCAATATCGTACTCTAGCCAACAAATAGATTGATCAGGCAAAAACAAAACAGAAAAATGCTGGAGTTAACTGATATTATAAATCAAATGGACTTAACAGATATTTACAGAACATCCCACCCAAACATAAAAACACACCTCCATTTTAGCACCTCGTGGAATTTTCTCCAAAACTGACCACATATCCTGCCACAAAGCAAGTCTCAACAGATGAAAAAAAATTGAAAAACATCTTGAATCCCATCTGTCTTAGTTAGGGTGTTACTGCTGTGAACAGACACTATTGCCAAGGCAACTTTTATAAGGACAACATTTAGTGGGGCCTGGCTTACAGGTTCAGAAGTCCAGTCCATTATCACCAAGGCAGGAACATGGCAGCGTCCAGGCAGGCATGGTGCAAAAAGAGCTGAGAGTTCTACATCTTCATCTGAACGCTGCTAGCAGAATGCTGACTTCTAGGAAGCTAGGGTGAGGGTCTTAAGCCCATGCCCAGAGTGACACACCTACTCTAACAAGGTCACACCTACTTTAACAAGGCTATAACTCCTAATAGTGCCACTCCCTGGGCCAAGTATATACAAACAATCATACCATCTGACCACCTCAGATTAAAGCTGGAAAATAACATCAGAAACAACAGAAGGCTTACAAACTAATGGAGACTGAACAACTCACTGTGGAATGAAAAGTGGGTCAAGACAACAATTAAAATAGAAATTAAAGACTTTCTAGAATTCAATTACAACGAATACACAACATACCCAAACTTGTGATACATGAGGTGATTCTAAGATACAAGATCATAGCACTAAATGTCTACATTGAAAAAATGGAGAGATCTCTTATTAGTAACTTAACAGCATGCTTGAAGGTCTAAAGCAAAAAAAAAAAAAGAAGAAGAAAAAGAAAAGAAATTACACTTAAAAGTAACAGAGGGCAAGAAATAATCAAACTCAGAGCTGAAATAAATAAATTGAAACAAGGAAACATACAGAATAATATGTACCATCAAAGAAGCATAAAGTTGCTTCTTTGAGGAAAGCAGTAAGATTGATACTCTTATGCAAACTAACTAAAAGACACATAGAGAAGTGTCCTTTAAAAAAGAGGACATAACAAGAGACACAAAGGAAATCCAGAGAATCATAAGGACATACTTTAAAAACCTGTACTCAACCAATTTGGAAAATCTTAAAGAAATGTATAATTTTCACAATGCATACCACTTACCAAAGTTAAATCAAGATCAGATAATCAGTTTAAAGAGGTCCCTCACCCATAGTGAAATAGAAGCAGTCACTACAAGTCTCCTTATAAAACAAAAACAAAACAAAACAACAAAAACAACAAAACCCAACTAACCAACCACTCACCAAACAAACAAATAAAACCAGGGCCAGACCAGATGGTTTTACTGCAGAACTCTACCAGACTTTCAAAGAAGAGTTAATGGGGGGCCAGCACCAGGCCACCTTGGGGGCAATCTCAGCAGAGAGTTCCATAATCCCCAGAGGACTCTCGACTTCCCAGGTGCCTTAGCATGCCCAGGATCTTAGGATCATTGGAGAGTAGAACACAGCATCTGTTCAAACACCACTAGGAGTGCCTGGGACCAGCAAGAGCAGAGACACAGGAACCCCACCTGACCAGTGACTCTGGTTCCTTACAGTCAGTGCTGGTCTACCTTGATTTCAAACTCAGCAGACATACCCCCCGTACCACTTCCAGGCACTCTAACACCCCTAGACACACCAGGATCTCAGGGTCTCAGAGGAAGCTTGACTGCCAAGAACTCTGACACACCCAGAATCTCAGGATCACAGAATCACAGGATCGCAGAGAAAGCTGGACTCAGAGGAGTTCTGACTCAACTGGGATTACAGGAAGGACAGGCTTCAATCAGATATATGGAGTGCAGGGAGCATGTGAGAGAATCAGATGGTGGTAGGCAAGCATAAGATCAGAAGCAACAGAAATCAAGGTTACTTGGCACCATCAGAACCCAACTGTCCCACAATAGTACGTCCTGGATATACCATTACACCAGAAAAGCAAGGTATATATCTAAACTCACTTCTCATGATGATGATGGAGGACTTGAAGAGGGCCATAAATAACTTCCTTAAAGAAATAAGGGAGAACACAGGTAATCAGGTAGAAGCCCTTAAAGAGGAAACACAAAAATCCCATAAAGAATTATAGGAGAACACATCCAACCAGGTGAAAGAATTGAAAAAAACCATACAGGATCTAAAAATGGAAGTAGAAACAATAAAGAAGCCACAAAGGGAGACAACTATGAAGATAGAAATCCTAGGAAATAAATCAGGAGTCATAGATGCAAGCATCAGCAACAGAATACAAGAGATAGAAGAGAGAATCTCAGGTGCAGAAGAATCCATAGAAAGCATGGACACAACAATAAAAGAAAATGCAAAATGCAAAAAGATCCTAACCCAAAACATCCAGGAAATCAAGGACACAATGAGAAGACCAAACCTAAGGATAATAGGTATAGATGAGAATAAAGATTTTCAATTTAAAGGGCCAGTAAATATCTTCACCAAAACTATAGAAGAAAACTTCCATAACTTAAAGAAAGAGATGCCATGAACATATAAGAAGCCTATAGAACTCCTAATAGATTGGACCAGAAAAGAAATTCCTACTGACACATAATAATCAGAACAACAATGCACTAAACAAAGATAGAATATTAAAACCAGTAAGGGGGAAAGGTCACGTAACATATAAAGGCAGGCCTATTAGATTTACACCAGACTTCTCACCAGAGACTATGAAAGCCAGAAGATCTTGGACAGATGTCATACAGACCCTAAGAGAACACAAATGCCAGCCCAGGCTACTATACCAATCAAAACTCTCAATTACCATAGATAGAGGAACCAAACATTCCATGAAAAAAACAAATTTACACAATATCTTTCCAAGAATCCAGCCCTTCAAAGGATAATAAAAAGAAAACTCTAAAACAAGGAGGGAAACTATGCCCTAGAAATGGCAAGAAAGTAATCTTTCAACAAACCTAAAAGAAGATAGCCATACGAACAGAATCCCAACTCTAACAACAAAAATAACAGGAAGCAACAATGACTTTTTCTTAATATCTCTTAATATCAATAGACTTATTTCCCCCATAAAAAGACATAGACTAACAGACTGGCTAGGTAAACAGGACCCAACATTTGGCTAGGTAAAAAGGATCCAACATTTTGCTGCATACAGAAAACACACCTCAGGAACAAAGACAGACACTTCCTGAGAGTAAAAGGCTGGAAAATAATTTCCCAAGCAAATGGTTTCAAGAGACAAGCTGGAGTAGCCATTCTAATATCAAATAAAATCTACTTTCAACTTAAAGTTATCAAAAACAAAACAAAACAAACAAACAAAAAACAAAAAAACCAAGGAGGGTCACTTCATACTCATCAAAGGTAAAATCTAACAAGATGAACGCTCAAGTCTGAACACATATGCTCCAAAAGGAAGGGCATCCACATTCATTAAAGAAACTTTAATAAAGTGCAAAGCACACATTGCACTGCATACAATAATAGTGGGAGACTTCAACACCCCACTCTCGGCAATGGACAGATCATGTGAACAGAAAGTAAACAGAGACACAGTGAAAATAACAAAAATTATGAAACAAATGGATTTAACAGATATCTATAGAACATTTTATCCTAAAACAAAAAGATATACCTTCTTCTCAGCACCACATGGTACCTTCTCCAAAATGACCATATAATCGGTCACAAAACAGACCTCGACAAATATAAGAAGATAGAAATAATCCCATGCTTCCTATCAGATAACTATGAACTAAGGTTGATCTTCAATAACAACATAAATAGTAGAAAGCCCACATACACTTGGAAGCTGAACAATACTCTACTCAATGATAACTTGGTCAAGGAAGAAAAAAGAAAGAAATTAAAGACTTTTTAGAGTTTAATGAAAATGAAGCTACAACATACCCAAACTTAAGGTACACAATGAAAGCTGTCCTAAGATGAAAACTCATAGATATGAGTGCCTCCAAAAAAAAAAAAAAAACTGGAGAGAGCATACACTAGAAGCTTGACAGTACACCTGAAAGCTCTAGAACAAAAAAAGAAGCAAATTCACCCAAGAGGAATAGACAGCAGGAAATAATCAAACTCAGGGCTGAAATCAACCAAGTGGAAACAAAAAGAACTATACAAAGAATCGAGCTGATAATTCTTTGAGAAAATCAACAAAATAGATAAACCCTTAGCCAGATTAACTAGAGGGCACAGAGACCGTATCCTAATTAACAAAATCAGAAATGAAAAGGGAGACATAACAACAGAACCTGAGGAAATCCAAAAAATCATCACATCCTACTACAAAATCCTATACTCAACAACACTGGAAAACATGGATGAAATGGACACTTTTCTAGACAGATACCAGGTACCAAAGTTAAATCAGGATCAGTTTAATGATCTAAACAGTCCCATATCACTGAAAGAAATAGAAACAGTCATTAATAGTCTCCCAAC
>NW_018392647.1:0-1171 GCF_900095145.1 Mus pahari | reverse complement strand
GATACCGTTTGCAAAACACAAGTATATCAAGAAGAAGGAAGACCAATGCATGGATACTTCATTTCTCCTCAGAATATGGAACAAAATACCCATGGAAGGAGTTACAGAGACAAAGTTTGGAGCAGAGACTGAAGGAGTGATCATCCAGAGATTGCCCCACCTGGGAATCCATCCCATCAACAACCACCAAATCCAAATACTCTTGTGGATGCCAACAAGAGCTAACTGACAGGAGCCTGATAAAGCTGTTAATACCAATACTCCTCAAATTATTCCATAAAATCAAAACAGAAGGAACATTGCCCAATTCATTTTATAGGTCACAGTTACCTTGATTTTCAAACCACAAAAGACCCAACAATTAAAGAGAATTACATACCAATTTCCCTTATGAACATAGATGCAAAAATTCTCAATAAATTACTCATAAACTGAATCCAAGAATATTTCCAAAGATCATCTAGCCATGACCAAGTAGGTTTCATCCCAGAGATAAAGGGATGTTTTAACATGCACAAATCAGTAAATGTAACCCACCATATAAACAAGTTGAAAGAAAAAAATTCCACATGATCATCTCATTACATGTAGAAAAGGCCTTCAACGAAATCCAACACCCTTTCATGATAAAAGTCCTGGAGAGATTATGAACACAAAGGACATAATTCAACAGGCAGTTTACAGCAAGCCATAGTCAATACCAACTTAAATGGAGGGAAACTCAAAGCAGTTTCACTAAAATCAGGAACAAAACAAGGCTGTTATTTTTTTCCATGTCTCTTCAATAGTGTACTTGAGGTTCTAGCTAGAACAATAAGGCAACTAAAGGAGATCAAGGGAATACAAATTACAAAGGAAGAAGGCAAGGTATCTTTATTTGCAGATGATATGATAGTATATATCAGTGACCATAAAAATTCCAGCAGGGTACTTATGCAGCTGATAATCACTTTCAGCAAAGTAGCTGGATTCATGGTTAACTCAGAGATGTCAAGCTGGTGCCTACACAGAGCTTCACTCTAAGTTCTAGCATCTTTGGTACAGGAAGGTACTCTGTGTGCTACAAAAAGAAACAAAGACCTCCACATAAAACCAGAGACACTGAAATTGATAGAGGAGAAAGTGGGGAAAAACCTCGAAGATATGGGCACAGGGAAAAAATTCCTCAACA
>NW_018392646.1:16563-36486 GCF_900095145.1 Mus pahari | reverse complement strand
GAAAAGAAAAATAAATGAGGGCTGGAGAGATGGCTCAGCGGTTAAGAGCACTGACTACTCTTCTGAAGGTGCTCTTACCTGCCAAGCCATCTCACCAGCCCCCGATAATTCTTCTTTTAAACTTAGTGCTAATATTTCTGCTTACTTAAAAGGAAATTGGACAAGAGACTTGGACGAGATGCAGCAACGATTGAAGATTTTGAATTTGAATGGAACCCGTTTTGATCCAATTTCCTTTGGCGATTTTACCTCTTGGCTTAGTTCTGCATTTTCTTACTTTAAGGAGTGGGTAGGAGTTTTTACATTTGGAACTATTATATGCTGTGGAGTAGTGTTTGTGCTCTGGTTGGTATGCAAAGTCAGATTTCATCATAAACGTGACAAAATGGTTCTTACCCAAGCACTGTTGGCCATTGAACAAGGAAACTCCCCAGAAGTGTGGCTTGCTATGCTGCGCAAATATTAGCATTCGCAATCTCAGCTCTTGCACCCCAAGGGAATATACCCATTGCACTGGGATGAGTGAGATTTGCCTTCATGACCAGCCCTTGCATCTCGCGGAGTTTGTCTCATTGCACTCGAGAGGGTGGTTGTGATTTTTAACTATATCCTTCTCGAGCGCTGTTAGCTGAGGAAGTTGATGGCTGACTTGTTGGATTTGATCAAAATAAATATAATAGGGGGAGATGTGTGAAGCCATATGAATCACCATCACTAGATGGCGCTGGCTTCCTGTGTGCTTTCCTTGTAAACAAGCAATGTGCGCACCAGTCTCTGCTGAGTCACTGATTATCCCAGAGCATGGTAATGAGGTTCTGATGGCATATCCAATCAGGAGTCTCCGCACTGTCTTAAGCATATATAAACAATACATATTTTCAGGCTCAGGGTCTTTCGCTTTAGCAATTAACCCAACAATAAAATGTTTGTGGAAGAATCCTATTGTTGCGTCTCTTCTTTGCTGGCGAGGAAGACAATAGTGACACTTGTGGATTATTTCTTCTCCCCTTCTTGAGAGATACCACCAGCAGACATCAGCTCCTCTCTGCTGGTTACACTAGCTCCTCTAGTCTGGTTACACTTCAAGGACTTAAGATGCCTGGCAGAGAATCTAAACTTAACTTTAGAGCCAGAAAAACTAACCATCTTTTGCGTGAACAAATGGCCAGCTGGTCTACCAACTCTTGTTTTTCTATCATTAAGTTCTGCACTGTGGATTGTCTGGGTCCCTTGGGCAGGACATCGAGGTCTGGGGAAAATGGTGAAAACTTCACTTGTTGGCTATTCACCCCTGACTTAGTTTGAACTAATTTCAAAGAAAAGAGTGGCTAAACTGAAAAAAACAAAAAGTGATAAACTGGCGCTGCTCCAGAAGCCTTGCCTCCTGCCTGGATCAAGCACACAAGGCCAGCTTGCTCTGTGCAAGCCACTTCTAAAGAGGCCAGCAGTTTCTCAGCCTCTCTAGGAAGAAATTTGATCGCTATGAGAATTGAATTCAACAGGTATCAAGGTTCTCCTCCTTTGAAATTATAGCTAAAAGAAAAAAGATTTTTGTCTGTCTGATTTAAATAGATATATGTGGGCACTGCATGTTTAGTTCTGACCAGTCTTAAATATTTATAAGTTAACATGTTCTGCATGTCTTGGTCATGAAATATTAATTATATTTTATTATATATGGTTAATAATCTACAATATCGGTAACAGAAAAGTGATTTAAAATAACTCAGGATTAAAGCCATCCTGGGCCACAACACATAGCATGAGTCAAACCAAGGTCTCTAAAGATACTTTTAAATTGGAATAACATTTTGTCCTAGAAACTAGACTTAAAGAGATAGGATTTAAAACCCAGACCACATACATGCATGGTATGTGCTCACTGATAAGTGGATATTCGCCAAAAAATACAGAATACCCACAATATACCTCACAGACCCTAAGAAGTAGAACAAGAAGAAAGGCCCAAGTGAGGGTACTTAAATCCCACTTAAAAGGGGGAACAAAATAATCATGGGAGGCAGAGGGAGAGATGGTCCTAGGTGAGAGAGTGGAAGGAGAGGGGAAAAGGGGCCAGGATCAGGTATGGGAGGGAAACAAGAGAGTAGTCCAGAGGGCCAGGAGAATAAATGGAAATATGCAGCTGACAGGGTGTGGGTGTGGGGGGAATCTCTAGAAAGTCCTAGAGACTTGGGATGGGGAAGGCTCTCAGGGCTCAATGTGGGTGACCTTAGCTGAAATGCCCAACAGTGAGGCTATGGAACCTGAAGAGACTACCTCCAGTAGAGGGATGGGGGACATCAATCCACCTTCAAAAATTTCGACCCAAAATCGTCTGTGTCTAAAAGAAATTCAGGGAACAAATGCAGCAGAGACTGAACAAATGACTGACTAGTGACCAGCCCAACTTGGGCTCCATCCCATGGATAGGCACCAAATCCTGACACTGTTACTGATGCTATTGTGCTTGCAGATAGGAGCCTAGCGTGTCTGTGCTCTGAGAGGCTACACCATATAATAAATAAAATAAATTAATAAAATAAATTAATAAATAAATTAAAAAGATTTATTTATTTATTAATTATATGTAAGTACACATCCAGAAGCTGACTGAGGCAGATGCAGATACAGCCAAACACGACTGAGATTGGGGACCCCTGTGGAAGAATTGAAGGAACTGAATGGGATGACAACTCTATAGGAAGCCCAACAGTGTCAACTAATCTGGACCCCTGGTTGCTTCCAGAGATTAAGCCACCAACCAAAGAATATACACAGGCTGATCCGAGGCCCTGGCACATATGTACCAGAAGGCCGCCTTATCCAGCTTCAGTGGCAGAGGATGTTCCTAATATTGTAGAGACTTGATGCCCCAGGGAGGGAGTATGTCTGGGGGCGCATCCTCTCAAAGGTGAAGGGGAGGGTAATTGGGGGACCAGAAGTGGGGGCAACATTTGGAATTTAAATAAATACAATAATTATTATTAATAATAAATATGACAACAAAATGTTTTTTTAATGAGGCATTAAATCTGCACCTCCATTCGTTTATATATAAGAACTTTTCCTGCTGGCCACCAAACTTTGTAACATGAAAACAATGCACTTGATATTGATTTTAGAAACATTGGATTATTTACACTGTTAAAAAATTGAAAATTGGTTTTGTCTTCTAAAAACTATGGTTATGCTCTATGACTGCATTCTTTAAAAAGCTACTTTATTTTGATATTGCAAAATCAATGCAGGATTGATCCTGCCTTGGGACCTTTGCCCCAATGAAGTCATCAATGTCACAGGAACCTAACGGGGTGGCCATCTGGTTAACGGGCGAATATGTCATTTTAATTAATAATCATCTTATTTCAACGTATCCTTCTTCAAGTTCTCATCACATTGACAGCTTCTTGTATCTTAACAACAGGCAACTACCTCTTTATGTCAAGATAATCCACTACTATGTTAGGTCATTGGTTAATTATTAGTTAAAACTACTGGGTCTCTATTTTAAAAAAGCAGACAGGTTCGCCTTGCTAACAGGCTTCAAACTAAAATATAAACAGGTTTCGGATGTAGCTTTTTTCTGTTCCTTTAGTTAAACTTGCTTTGCAATAAACTGTTCTCAGTAATAACTATTCATGTCTCTGATAAATGATTATATGGAAAGAAAAATGTTTAAAGCAAGCTCTGTGTGTTCTAAGGTATATAATGGTCTAAGGATGTAAAGGCTTAGGTAAGTTCTGAGGGTTTGAAAATTATTTAAGGTGTGTAAATGCAAGTTGTAGAGGTATAAGAGAGTGATTTAAGGTATCTGAAAAATGGAGAATACTTCAGATTTCTTTTCTTCATTTGTGCTATTTTCAAATGTTCAAAATTTTAATTATCAATGGAGTTCTAATAAGCTAATGGAATACTGGGTGTTTACAATTCAGTCACAAACTCACAATTTTACATTCCCTTTGGTTGTTGTAATGGCTATTCCTGATTGCCAACATGACTATATCTGGAATGAATTACAATCCAGAATTGAAGGACACACCTGTGATCCAGATCTTGAGGTTGGAAGACACAAAGGAACCAAAACAATAGATTTCTGGGTGCTAGATAAGCTGCTGCCACTGAGTATCTGTGAGAGCTCGATGCACCAGGTACAAATCAAGCTTGGTCTTACTGCCTCACCATAGGCCTCTGCCCCTCTACTGGTCATTTTTTAAAAAAGATTTATTTATTAATTATATGTAAGTACACTGTGTCTTCAGACACACCAGAAGAGGGCATCAGGTCTCATTGCTAGATGGTTGTGAGCCATCATGTGGTTGCTGGGATTTGAACTCCAGACCTTTGGAAGAGCAGTCAGTGCTCTTAACCGCTGAGCCATCTCTCCAGTCCTCTACTGGTCATCTTTGTCCCTGTTTTTTCCCTAAGATGAAATATGAGCAGTTAAAAGTAGGAAAAAGAGGTAGCCAAAAGATCTCTGGAAATCATAGTTAACACACTTGCAGGCTATTCTAATGTCAGAAGGATTAAGAGGGAGAATATTTTCTTCTTTGCCCTCTCAGGTCCATGAGATCCCAGCAGTCTGTGGGCCATTGATCTGTATTCTGTACCTGTGGAAAGTCACTTGGTGTCTTGTTCATGGAGCCATGGTGACCCTATTCAGTTAATTCAAAACTTTGTCAGTGTACAATGAGGAGGCTCCATGCAGGCTTCAGAGGAAGCCAAACTTGATCAAGTAAGGCTTTTGTCTTACCCTCCCATTGATAGACAAGTGGTAGAAAAAGGCTAGAAGAGCCTGAGGGTCCTATCAAGCTCACATCACATCTGAGCACCAGTTGCACAAGTGGCCCAAAAATTACTTTTGGGCACCTGCATGGTCTCCAGCACTAAGCAGGAAAGTTGAGCCAGTGACTAAAAGAATTCGTAACAACCCAAGGGATCCTTCTCCACAGACAGTAAGTGTAAGTCTATGAGAAATGTTGCCTAGACAACTGTATCTCACCAATATTTTTCTCTTGATAAAAAGATGTTGCTTAGATGTGAGATGTCAGAATTTGGCCTATTCTAGGACCTGCCTACAGCCAAGGGAGACCAATCAGTATTGTTTTAAATACTGATGTAAACATGAAATTGTGGCTAAATCTTTCTTCTTTCTCCGTTTGGAAGTCACATGGAGAGGGCATCATGCTCACTTTGGAGACCATAATTATTGGTGGTATAGTCCTCATTCATTTAACCTTTTGATGCCCACCTCCAGAATGGTAGCATGGTAGGCCATTGCCACAACAGAAGGCTGGGAAAGTGTTATTGCTTGGTTAAGAATGCGCATCTGAGAGGTGTGAGGAAAACTTATTGAAATTGCTGATACTGACTTAATTAATCTGAATTAACTTAATCTGTTGGCTTAATTTCGACCTGAATGTGTGGGGTATTATTTCAGCTGTGAGGTAGGGGGATCATGTCAGTATACACTGAGCAACCATCAGTGTATGGTAGAGCCATGTGAATCAAAAACTAATAAATAGGAAAAGGAGAACATGACTGGTTCTGGGCTTTGGTCCCAGATGAATGAATAAAAGAAAAAAGTAAAGAACATGACTACTCCTAGATAATGTGAGGGAGAAAGTTTCTTGTAAATAAATGGGTGAATACAGCCAGAGGCAGAGATATGTAGGAGAGTCCAGGATGAAAGTGATCCTTAGGCATGTGAGAAGAGGAGGGAGGGGAGATGGGGGAAGCCGACCAAGAAGTCAGGCATGTAAAGGATAGATGACAAAAAACAAAACAAAACAAAAAACCCTCCACCCCCCTCTGCTCCAGGTACCTAGATGGATGTATGATACACATGGGGAGGACATCTGGGTTTAGGGTAGCCAAGCTCCTCCTAGTCTAGAGAAGTTCAGGGTAGGGGCGGGGCATACAGGCCAGCATTGTAACAGGTAGGGACTGATATATGCTGAGGGAACCTGGCAGACAGCATTTTTGATAAATAGGCACCAAATTTATTTGTCCCTGGGTTTGAGACATAACACTCTCTGCCCAGGAGGAAGGTGGGGAAGTGCCTACTGAGTGCAGGAAAAGTGCAGGGACCACTTTGCAGTCCAGGAGCAAGTCCTACTGCAAAGCCATCCTTAAGATCTAGGCCCGCTCTTGGCCTGCGGTGGAAGCCAGAGATGGGAAACACAGCGTTTCTTAGGGACGCTGCTCCTGTCACTCAGGCTTCAGTAGCCAATCAGAACTTCGAGACGAGCCTTTGGTCATAGCGGGGCGGGCACTTCCTGTCCGCCATATTACCCGCTTTGTTGTGAATCTGAGGAAAGCTGTTTTGACCACCTGCCGGGACCTGAGCGGAGAGCGAGGCGAACTTGGAATCCGCGCCATGGTGAGCGAGGCTGCCGTCCCTACGCGGGGAGGGTCCGCGGGATCCCGTGTGGGGTTGTCCCGGGGTGCGGGAACCGGCGGCGAGATGTGGCGACCTTTGTAATTCCGTTTGTTCACCTGAGGTCCCTGAGGTCGCCTTATCCTGCAGTGTGGAAGCAGCACCTCTCAACGAGCCGGTTTCCCTGGCTACGCTGGCGCACAGCATAGGAAGCCAGAGATGATGCTAGGGCACCGGCATCCTTCAGCGGGCGCGGCTTTTGTTGTCAGTGCAGAGGAAATTGCTGACTGGCAGAGCAAATTCTTTCTGTAGTGTCTTCCAGAAGTTCTGGACTTGGCACTTGACATTCGGCATTCGGGTGTAGCATCCATCGCAGTTAATTCTGCGCAGTGTAAGTCTGTGTCATTAACACATTAGCCTATAGATGCCTCGGTGGTCCAGTCACGTGTGTTAGTAAGGCCAGACTCACTGTGTTTCCCTGCCTAAGTTGTCAAAATCGACCGAATATTAATTGTGATTTTGTCCTAAGTTGTTCTCTCATGTTCTGTCGGTCTCAGCACAGTCTTTATCGCAGGTGTAGGGTAATTTAGAAGTCAGACGGTGTCACTGCTGTTTAGTCAGTCTCGTGTTGCTCCACGTTTTCATTCATGATGACCTTTTGTCATTGGCTTTCTGTCGCTCATTGCAGAAATCGTTAGACTCTTTAGTGGACGCTTGTTGAATCTATAGCTCAGATTCTGTACTGAAATAATACTGAGACTAATTGTCTAGAGTCATAGGATTTCTCTTCTTTGACCAAGTTCTTTGAGTCTTTTAATTACGAATTATAATTTTGGCGACAGATATTTGTCATATTGTCATATATGTCTTATTGCAGTTTTATCCATGGTGACATATAAGAGATATGGGGATCTTTATTTTTAATTTACTAAATTTATTTCATGTGCATGAGTGTTTTGCTTCCGTGCATGTGTGTTCATCACTTGGGTGTTTGGCGCCCATAAAAGATCAAAGATTAGATGCTCCCTACCAGGATCTAGTGATCATTTTGTATCATCATGTTAGTGCTGGGAACCAAACTCAGGTCTTCCAGGAGAGCAGAAGTCTTAACTGCTGAGCCATCTCTCCTGTCTTAAACTTGACAGACTTTCAAAATTTTACATGTGAGTGTGCCCATTCACAGGCTGAAAACTGAGGGTTAAGGTGATTGAGGTTTGGTTAAAAGCCTTGTGTTTGGGAGTTGGGAGATGTCTCAGAGGTACTGTTTGAGACTGGGTCAGCTTGACACAAGCTAGAGTCAGACTGGCGTGTGGGCACATGTGTAGGGCATTCTCCTGATTAAGGATTGATATAATAGTGCCCATCCCACTGTGTTTGGTGCCACCAAGGGCAGGTAGTTCTGAGTTGTATAAGAAAGCCGTGTTAGCAAGCCATACGATCAGGGTAGTTTCTTAGTCAGAGTTCCATTACTGTGGAAGAGGCACCAAGACCACAGACAGCATCACTTATAAAGAAAATCATTCAAATAGAGCTCTCTTCCAGTTCCAGAAGTTTAATCCATTATTGCCACAGTGTGGATTATGGGTATACATAGGAGACATGGTGCTGGAGAGGTATCTACCACTTCTAAGTCCAGATGAGCAGGCAGTAGGTCTGGCTTGAGCATTTGAAGCTGCCAAGCCCACCTCTACTGACCGACTTTCTCCAGCAAGGCCGGAGGTCTTAGTACTTATCAGGTAGCACTACTCCCTAATGGCCAAACACTGAAACCTGTGGGTGCCATTCTTATCCAACCCACCACAAGCAGTAAGCAGGATTTACCAAGCTCACAGACTATGTGGAATGCAAAGCCTATCCTTTACGGTTATATAGCTTAGCAAAATCTTGTAGCTGCCTTGTGCTGGAGACTTCTTATCATATAGAGAGTCTTCTTCACTATTCTCTAAATGTGTGGTGTGATTTCACGGTGGGAAGGCACATTCATTCCAGAACAGCCTCACCTCCAGGCTTTCAGGAAAATACTTTGGGTGTCCTATGTTGACTCTGGTTGTCTTCCTCCTACTGTGTAGCCCAGCCGTACAGGCCTTCTGAGCCAACCTCCTCAATTCTTGGATTAAATGTTTGTAGTACCACACAGTTCTAAAAAGAATCCATTTGATTCATAGTGGTCTGTTCATGTCAGTAGCAGGAATAGGACTTGTGTGTGTGGAGCATGGCTTCTCTATGGACACTGGAAAAGAAGGAAGGAAAAGCTTACTGTGTATACTGCAGGTCAAAACAGGCTAGGCAATAGCTGGATCACAGGCTTTTAATGTTTAATCAGTGCACTGTAGGGGTCTCCATTATCCTGATGTCGTAGGTGAGTTTATGTGTTCTTTCCCAGCATGCATTAATTCATACCTTATGAATTAAGGCAAACCAAATTGATGGATGTGGAATTTGAGGAAGTTATCTTGGGCCAATGAAATTTCCAAGTGGCCAACTCTCTCATAATGGGTAAATGCAAACCTGCTTGTGTCACTTCAGTTTAGTGACTGAAGGCACCAGTATCGAGACATAGGGCATTTGTCTTTGACTTGTGTATCAGTATACAACACTCAGCAGTGCACATATTACACAGAGCAGTTCATACACTGTCTTAATGGCATTTTCTCTACCAGAAAATAACTCACATTTTTTTAAAGTTGGTATACCTAAATAGTTTTTTTTTAAGCTTTTTTTTTCGACAAGGATATATTTTATTTTTTCATAAAAGTTTTAACAAAAATATACCTTTTCTCTTAACTTAAAAACAGTTTCAGAAAGCAATCTTCAGGTTGTTATAATTCATTACACATTTTACAAATAGTAGAGGGAAGCAGCCAATAGGATGATAGAGTGTGACGCAACAGAGGCCTCACTTCAGAAACTTAACTCTGTCCTTCAGCACCTTAAAGGTGGGGTTCCTGCTGATCTTCCTGTTGAAGATGGCCAGGAGCTCCTCCTCTGACGTGTGATGGTCGTTCATCACCGCATGGTACTGAGCTATAACCATTTTCTTTAACTTCTTGACTGATATCTCGTTCCCTGGAGCCTGTCTCAGAACAGCTTTAATGGTCCCCTTCCAGTTGAATTTACCTTTTGATGGAGCCTCCTGGTCCCCAGGCTCTCCCTCTTCATGCTGCCCCGGTAACTTCATCCTTTTTTTCTTGTAATCAGAGACTCAGCTTCTGAGTGCTTTTGCCGNTTCCGTTTTCCTGCTGCTGTCTTGGTCTGCCCCTTGTCAGCATCCTCCCCAGGGCCCCCATTTCTGTGTGCTCCCTCTTCGGAAGCCTGGCCTCCCTGGGCTTTCTTCTTCTCTGGTGGGCCGTTGGCCTCGGCGGCCTCCTCCCCACCAGCCTCGTGTCCGGCCTCCTCCCCACCAGCCTCGTGTCCGGCCTCCTGCCCCTTTTTGCGCTTCTTTGGCTTCTGGCCCTTCAAGTTTTCCTAGTGGTTTTCTAGCTTCAGCTCTTTCTTCTCTTTCTAACTGTTTTTCTGCCGTTCCTCCTTCCTTTCTCTTTAATTCGTCTTTGCCTGGGTTTGCTCTTCTGTGGTGCCATTTGTTTTTGCTGATGGAACTTTAGTGATCGGCATCTCTGCATGTGGCTTGGCTGTGTGGCTGTGTGGCTGCTGTTGATCTTGCTCACTGCTGGACTCTTCGGAGATGTCCCACACCTGCTCTAGAACGGAGTCGCTATGCACTTTCAGGCTGTTTCTCATCCAGTTCTGAAATGTCGCCTTTTTTCTGGGAATGTAGTCAAAAGCACTGATTTGCTGCAAAAGTTCTCGCACCTTGGGGCTGATGTTGGGTTTCTTTATTAACTGATTGATTTTCTGAATCCATGCCTGCTGTTTTGCATCACCTTTGTGTGTCTTGGCTTCATAGCCTTTGCCTCCGTACTTTTGACCTTCACTGATGCACTTCACATGGCTTTTGTAGACATCACCCCAGAAATCTTTCCCACAGTCAATGCAGGAAAGACATTCACAGTTTCTGCAAATAGACACGTGCTTTTCCACTTGTATTTTCTTCACGGATACACCACATGCATTGCATGTAAAAAAAAAAATGCCATTTTTGGTTAAATGATTAGATATTTTCTGATATAGGTTTGAACTCTTGCCCTGTCAGCCGACCTGGCCAACCTACTTTAAAGAGGCCTTCCTTGGCCAGGCATAACAGACTGTCACACAAGTGAAAATCTGCTAAGACAAATATAGACTAGGGACAGAAGTGAAAGCTTCCTGATAATTGAGGAAGGGGACTGTGATGGTTTGCGTAGGTATAGCTCCCATTGACTCATGTGTTAGAATGCTTGGCCCATGAGTAGTGACACTATTTGGAGGTGGGGCCTTGTTGGAATTCATGTGACTTTGTTGGAGGAAGTGTGTCACTGTGCAGGCAGGCAGGCTTTGAGGTCTTGTATGCTCAGGCTCTGCTCCGTGTTGAATCATTGTGTCTTCCTGCTGCCTGCAGAACACAGAGTCCTCCTTGCTTCCTGAGGATCACCTATAGTACCCTCAGCTGCACCTCCAGCAGCAAGCCTGCATACACACTGCTATGCTTTCCACCGTGATGATAATGGACAAAGCCTCTGAACCCATTATCAGCCCCAATAAAATGTTGTCCTTTATAAGAGTTGCCTTATTTATGGAGTCTCTTCAGATCAATAAAATCCTAACTAAGAAGTTGGTACGAGGGACTGGGGTATTTATGTGATAGTCATGACCGTGTTTTTGTTTGAGGTGTGTGGATTTGGGTACTGTGATGGGTTGTATATGCTCAGCCCAGAGAGTGGCACTATTAGGAGGTGTGGCCTTGTTGGAGTAGGTGTGTCACTGTGGGTGTGGACTTTAAAACCCTCATCCTAGCAGCCTGGATGCAAGTCTTTCACTAGCAGCCTTCAGATGAAGATGTAGAATTCTCAGCTCTGCCTACTCCATTCCTGCCTAGATGCTGCTATGCTCCCATCTTGATGATAATGGACTGAATCTCTGAACCTGTAAGCCTGCCCCAATTAAATGTTGTCCTTATAAGAGTTGCCTTGGTCATGGTGTCTGATCACATCAGTAAAACCCTAACTAAGGGCCTTTGGATTAAGAAAGCAGTTGAATGCTTTAAGTTGTACTTAATTGGCCATAGTAGTAGATGCATGGAAGACAGTGGTCCTGAGGGTGATTTGAACTCTGGGTGCCTGACTCAAGAAGTTTCAGAGGGGAAGAATTTTAGTATGATGCTTAGACATTGTTCTTGTGATATTTTGTTGAAGAATTTGGCTGCTTTTTGCCAAATGTCTGAAGAGGCTGCTGAGGCTAAGGTGAATGAAGAGATTTAGATTAATTACTTTGGTAAAGGACATTTCAAAAAGCCCAGTGTAGACTCTGTCCTGTGGTTCACTCTCTTAGTAACAGAACATTTTGCAAAGGAATAATATGAGCAAGGACAGATAAAAAAATGTATGGTTCAAGGATTAAAGGGGTACCAGGAAGTGGAATGGAGGTAAATCCTGTGTTCAAGCAGATAAATAGATTGAATATATCAAATGGAATTATAGGAATGATGATCTCAGGCAAGATCAAAACCAGCTAAGCTTATTGTGTCTGTACAATTGTATAAGGCATCGTTATTATCAGGTTAGGCATTATTACCTGGTTATTGTTTTCATTTGACATAATGAAATATGATTGTCTAGTTGGCAAGGGTTAGGTTATGATAGCTATTTTCTGTTATCAGCTTGACTTTATCTGGAATGAATGACCACCCCTCCCCCCAGAAATGGAGGGTGTACCAATGATCCAGCTCTTGAGGTATAAAGATTAGATGCTTTGATATGGATTTTGAATCTGAAAGATTCAGGCTTTAGATCAGGATCTTGAGGTGGGATGACATTCTTGATCCACATCGACACAAGCCTTTACTTGTGGTACAGTGGCCATGATTATAAAGATCTGTTAAAAAAAAAAAAAAAAGTTGAGGTCCAGGCATGGTGGTACAGGCCTTTAATCCTAGCCCCCAGGAGAAACAGGCCAGATTTCTGAGTCCAAGGTTAGCCTGGTCTTCAGAGAAAGTTCCAGGTAAAGAAAAGCTAAGGTCCAGATGCAGTTGTACATGCATTTAATCCTAGCAATCAGGAGACAGAGGCATATAGATCTCTGGGTTCAAGGCCAGCATGGTCTACTGAGAAAGTTCCAAGACAGCTAAGGTTAGGCAGTGAAGAAAAGCATGGGAAACAGAAAGCCGTTGAAAATAGAAAGTAATTGAATGAGGTAGGCATGTTCCAGTACTAGCAAGCAGCAGTACTTGGCCACTTAGGACAAAAAGCTCTCTTTTATGATAAGGTTACTTCATAGGTAAAATGTTATACAAAAAGGGAGTTGCAGAAGGATGTTGATAGTATGTTCAAAGCATTGTTTCATTTTATAAGCTCATTATAAGTTTAAAGCAACAGTTTCACATGGCCTTGCTTTATCCTACTGCAAACCTGTGGCTTCATCCTTGGACATGACCTAGAAGGAATGTTTTTCCTTGACTACAAATTTGTCTGAAACCTGTTTCGCTTCTTAGTGCAATTCATGTTGCTCAATGCAGTCCTTATTATGCAGCCTTTATTCTACATGGAGGGGGCACATTCTATTCTTGGTTCTAACTTTATTACTTCTTTCTGGCAAAATGACTAAAACCCTTTCCTTCAGCCTTCTTCCTAAAATTATTTGAATCAAATTAGGAATTCTATCACATCATTAATTCATCTAAATAGCATTACTTCATGAAAGTTCATCTTCATGTTGATCTGCAGGAAATTTGGTTAATAGGGTGGATCCAAGTTTGAGTCTATCCTGGTCTACACACCAAGTTCCAGGACATCCAGGGATAGACAGAGAGAGTCTGGTTGGAGAAACAGTGAAGAATGCTCACAAGAGTGAGACTTATGAGTCCCAGCTTTATACAATAACAAGAACAAGCCACAGGTGGCAAAGACTTTCTTTTCCATAGAAGTGTAGAAAAGATAGTTTAAACTTTTAATTGAATAACAGCAGCGAGCAATAATGAACAATCTACAGTAAACTCATTTCTATTTGCTTTATCTGAAAGGAGCATGAAAACACATTGCAAGCACAGTTCTCTTTTTGAAGAAACTAATGTTACAACTCTCTTGTTTTCTTTGCTTGAAGTGTTCTCACAAGTACTTAGAATTCTCCTCTTGTAACTCCATTTCTGGATTGTGTTTAGACAATACACCCAAAAGTGTAATTTAAAAAATATATAAATGAGACCTTTTTTATAATATGGAGTAGTCACACACACACAAACACAGGACTTCATACTGTAAAATGTCTTTTCATCATGTATTTGTTATTTTATTTAGAAAAATCACAATAACTTAATTCAGGTTTATATCATATATAAAAATATATAAAATGTGAAACAAAAATAATTTTGACATGACCAATTAATAAAAGATCAGGAGCTTTAGCACAAGCACTAACATTTCTTTGAAAACTAGATCCTGTCCCAATCTATTACTAACATAGCATCATAGAGAACTGCAGCTAACTTTCAGATATGTCTCTAAAAATGTCCAGAAGCAGCCTTCCAAATGAAGACTGTTATTTCCAATATTGGATTGATTTCTAGACCAGTCTACGATTAAATCAGAATAATTGGTCACATTAAAGGAAAGAGAAGATTCATCATAACTTCTTTTTGATTAAGTTTTTGAAGGCAGTTTCCAGTCTCCATGTTTTCTGTCCCACAAGTCTAAAAGCATGAAGCAAGGCAGCTTGTCCAGTCTGAGATATAGGCAAGCAAAGATGGGTCAGGAATATATGTCCAGTGGACTTCACCATGTGCAGGAATCATCATCATCAGTAGGGGAATCAGCAGGAGCGTGGGGTTGTTCCATTTGTCGCACCAGCCTCTCTGGCAACCACTGAGCCCCATTTTCTTCCTGTGAAAAAACACAAATGTGACCTCGTCCCCATATGAGTACAGGGTCGGGTCCATGCCCTTTGCCTCTCATAGGATTCTTCCACTTCACTGAAGCATATGCAGTGGATGTGTGAGGGTGCCAAAAATGCTCAGCTGCTGAATGTCCATGCACATCCAAATTTTAAAAATTTGAAATAAAAAGAGCATGATTTAAATAGTTTTGTGGTATACGGGGATACAACTCCCCCTTTTTTATTTTATGAAGTTAGTTCCACAATACCTGTTTCTCAATACTTTGTGCTTGAGGATTATAAGGAATTCCACTAATATGGGTAATGTTAAATTGTTGACAGAAAGTCTTAAATGTGTGATTGTAATAGCCATTTCCATTATCTGTTTTAATCTGATTTGGAACAACTAGTATAGAGAAACAATATAGGCAATGACTAATTTACATTTTTTTTAGTTGTTTCTCCTGTTAAAGCAGTTGCATCTAGAAAGCCTGAAAAGGTGTCAAGTCACATGTACACATTTTAATTTTTTAAAATAAAAATATGAGTTTCAAAAACAGCAGCTACAACACATAGTTCAGTTATTTGTGCTGAAGCAGGGGGAAACTCAAGAGAACGAACATGTGATCCAATCACATATGCTACCTTCCCATTAGATGAACTATCAGTAAGTGCGTATCCTATGGGCTGCATGCATAAATTTACAGGTAATACAAAAGCATGCATAGAGGCAAATGTAACAACTTGTTTTTTGGATAATGATTATCAATTTTGTCTCTTCACCCGGTTGTGGCTAACCCCTACACACTTCTTTCTACTACCCCCTCAGGTACTTCCCACTTCTCAGTTCTAGACCTTAAGGATGCGTTTTTCTCTATTCCTCTAGATGTCCAGTCACAAAACATATTTGCTTTTACCTGGACAGATCCTGATACCCACTTTTCTACCCAACTGACCTGGACTGTCTTACCTCAGGGATTCCGGGATAGCCCACACCTATTTGGGCAGGCCTTGNCTTCTGACCTATTGTCTCGGTCTCTTCCTAAATCTAAGATCATACTTTATGTAGATGATGTCCTTCTTTGTAGTCCCTCTTTAGAAATGAGCCAGACTGACACCTCTCTTGATAATGGGAAATGCCCATTGTCGTGTCCTGGGCAAATGACTGAAGTTAACCGTGTGTGTGTGTGTGTGTGTGTGTGTGTGTGTGTGTGTGTGAAGTTTATGATGCTAGCTAAATTTTTGTGCAAGCTTTGATTTTTGAAATGTCAACTAATCATGTAATTGCTCCTCACCCTGCTGATTTGTAAGGCTGATACCAGCTCAGCACCTTTCAGACCCATCCATTGCATTGGAGAGGTTGGAGAGGTTGGAGAGGTCTGAGCTTGAGCTTGAATAAAGACTCTTTGCTTTTGCATACAAATTGGGAGTTGGCCCTCTGATGGTCTTTGGTGATCTTTGGAGACCCCATAGTCTGGTCATAAGAATAGCGGTGGAATGCTTTAAGTGGGGCTTAAGGGTCCATACTACTAAAAACATGGAAGACAGCAGTGCTGAGGGTGATTTGAGCTCTGAGTTCTGGCTCAAGAGGTTTCAAAGAAGAATTTCAGTATGTTTCATGGACTTTGGACTTTGTTTGTTTTTTTTCTTGATGTTTTGGTAAAGATTGTGGCTGTTCTTTGCCCTTGCTGGAAGAGTGTTCCTTAGGCCAAGGTGAAGAGATTCAGATCAATTGCATTAGCAAAGGAAATCTCACAGCAGTCTAGTATATACTCTGTCCTGTGGTTCACTCTCATTAAGAAACCGTTTTGTAAAGGAGCATACAAAATGTATTGTTCAAGGATTAAAGGGGCACCACAAAGTGGAATGGAGTTAATTCCTGTGTTCAAGCAGATAAATAGATTAAATAGATATTAAATGAACTTAAGGGAAAGGTGACCTTAGGTAAGATCCTTCCCAACAAAGCTCACTGTTCATGAATTTGTGGTTTTATTAAGCATAGTTATTTCAGATTACACAGTATTATGACCTAGTTTTTTTTTCCGTTTGGACATAATGAGATATGAGTGTGTGCCAATTTGACAAATGATGGGATATGAAGTCTATTCTCCTTTCTCAACCTCACTGTATCTGGAATGAACTACAATCCATAAATGGAGGGCACACAAGTGATCCAGATATTCAGGCAAGAAGATAACATGTTTTGGTCATATCTCGAGTCTGAAAGATAAGAGTTTTGATCTGGATTTTGAGATGTGATGACACATTCTTTTGGTCCAGATCAAAACAAGCCTTTAATACGGATGTTGAAGTATAGTGGTGATGCTTATCATGATCTAGGAAAGTAAAAATGAAGTCTAGGTCTGCTGATATAGGGCTTTAATCTCCATACTCAGGAGACAGAGGAGAGGAGATCTCTTGAGTACCAGGCCAGCCTGATCTACAGAACACTTTTCAGGTGAAGAAAAGCTTAGGCCTATGTGTGCAGTCAGAGGCATGCAGATGTCCTGAGTTCAAGGCTAGTCTGGTCTACAGAGCATGGTCCAGGTAAAGAAAAGCTTAGGTCTAGTCATCATGTTAAGTACATTTAATCAAAGCAATCAGGAGACAGAGGCATGCATCTCTTTGAGTTCAAGTACAGTTCAGATTCCAGAGCAAATTCCAAGTCATGCTTGCTTGGGCAGTGAAGGAAATCATGGAAAACTGAAAACTGGTGAAGATGCTAATTGAACCAGGAGGCTATATTTCAACTTCAGCAAGCAGCAGCACTTGGCCACTTTGGCAACATGGCTTTGGCTTTAGAGCCAGGAATAGATGTGGTTGCTGCTGAATATCCCTTCCTGTCTAAGGAAATCCCTGAGGCCAGATATGTAATATGGGTGTGTCTTGGGGGTTTCTGTTGCTGTAAAGAGACACCATTACCAAGGAAACTTGTATAAAGGACAACACTTAATGGGGGCTGACTTATAGGTTCAAAGGTTCAGTTTGAAAGCAATCAGGAGAATATTGGCATCTCCAGGCAGCTAGAAGGGAGCTCTCAAAGCCCACTCCCACAGTTACACACTTCCTCCAACAAGGCCACACCTACAACAAGAATGTACCACTCTCTAGGCCCAGCATATTCAAACTACTACATTCCACTCACTGCATGGCCCCTATAGGCATGTCTAAACATATGCGTTAATGGAAGCCATACCTAAACATAGCATGATGTAAGATACATATAGTTGAACTTTAAAAGTTCCCATAGTCTATAGCAGTCTCAACAATGTTAAAGTGCAAACTTCAAAGTCTTTTCTGAGATTTAGTCACTTAACTTAATCCTCTATAAAGTCACAATCAAAAGGCAGATCACATACATCACAGGATATACAGTTCCCATTCCAAAATGTCATAGTAAGTAAATACTAGAACAAACAAGATAAAAAACAAACTGGGCCAACTCAAAACTGCATCTCCATGCTCGTTATCAAAGTGCTTTTAAGATCTTCAAGCTCTGCCAGGCAGTGGTGGCGCATACCTTTAATCCCAGCACTTGGGAGGCAGAGGCAGGTGGATTTCTGAGTTCGAGGGCAGTCTGGACTACAGAGTGAGTTCCAGGACAGCCAGGGCTACACAGAAAAACCCTGTCTTGAAAAACCAAGAAAAAAAATTAAGATCTTCAGCTCCATTTATCTTTGTTGACTGCAGCACATTTTTCTTTGTCTGATTCCATTCCCTGTTAGTAGCTTTCCTCAGTAGATATCCCATGGCTCTGACATCTTGAACATCTTGGGGTCTCCAAGGCAACTTTATCATTATAGCTTCTTGTTCCAGTATTTGGGATCCACCCATCATCTTCTGGACTCCTCCAAAGGGCTTAGGCCACTTCTCCAGCTCTGCCTTCTGTAGCATGCTACAGACTCCACTCCACTGCTGCTGGTGTTCTTGATACTGGCATCTCCAATACACTTGGGTCTTCCCCTGCAGCTAGGCTTCACCAGTAGCCTTTTATAAGCTCTCTTCATAGTGCCAAACCTCAACTTCTTTGCCTGACTCCTTCAATCCTGGACCATCATCTGCAACTGAGGCTACAACTTCACCAATGGCCTTCCCTGGCCTGTCATACTGCCAAGCCTAAGCTGCTGCTCTTGACCCCTTCATACCTTTAAAACCAGTACTACCTGGGTACACATTTCCAAGTCCATCTGCAGCATGAGTACAATATTGGCTACCTATAGAACACAACTTCTTTGTGCTCTCAGAAAACACTTCCCAGATGATTTCACCTCAGTGATGCAGGTCTCTTCTTAATTACTAATTTCTTAGCTCTAGCTCACCAGCATCAATTGTCCCAGTAGTCCCTTCTAGTTTTGACTCTAAAGCCAGAGCCACATGACCAAAGCTGCTGAGTTCTGCTGCATGTTGGAGCTGGAACAACCCCACCACTGCCACCAACCCCCACTCCTGACCCCTGCCACCCCATGTTCTATTACATTAGCACCAGCTTTCTGTTTTCCAACTCCTTCATTGCCTAAGCTCTGCTGTTCTGGAACTTGCTCTGTACATTGACTCTGAACTCAAGAGATCTTCATGGCTCTGTCTCCTGAATGCTGGGAACAAAGGCCTAACTATCTCACCTGAAATTAAGCTTTTCTCCCCTTGGAACTTGCTTTATACCAGACTGGCAATGAACTCAGAGATCTTCTTGCCTTTCTTTCCTGGGATTAAAGGTATGTGCCTAATCTTAGCTGAGTGACCCTGAGGTCACTACTCCCGTAATCTGTTTATCTCCTTAAACATAGGATTCAGCTTCATTTCACTTCCTGGTGCTCCTTCATTACCTGAACAGTATATTTTATTTTTTTTGTTTCTCAGCTTACTCCTTTTCATTAAAAGGCTCTTCATAAGCGTGAACTCTAATAACCATACAACAAAATTTATAACAGGGTGTTTTTATATGTCCTTTATCAATGCAATTAGTATAAATCTCTACCTTAGCTTCAGATAGTCTCTTCAGACAAGGGCAAAAAGCAGCCACATTCTTCACCAAAATACCGCAAAAACAGTCTCTAGACCACATATTGAAGTTCTTCTCCAGTGAAACCTCTTGAGTTGTGTCTGCACTATACAAATAACTCTCAGCCTCAAAGTCTAACATGTTCCTACTAGTATAGCCCTCTGAGCCCCACTTAAGCCACTGCTTTTCAAATTAAGAGTTCCCAAATCCACATTCTCCTCCAAAAAAGTATGGTCTGGTTTATCAAAGCAAAATGCCAGTCCCTGTTTTCAACGTCTATCTTAAAGAGTTTCCATTGCTCTGAAGAGGCACAGTAACCAAGGCTACTCTTACAAAGGACAATATTTAATTGGGGCTGGCTTATAGGTTTGGAGGTTCAGACCATTATCACCAAGGTGGGAGCATGGGAGCATCCAGGCAGACATAAAGCTGGAGGAGCTGTGAGTTCTATCTACACCTTGTTCAGAAAGCTAACAGAAGGGGGGGGTATAGGGAACTTTTGGGATAGCATTTGAAATGTAAATAAAGAAAACAATAATTTTCTTAATAAAAAAATATTATATATATATGTATATATAAAAAAAAAAAA
>NW_018392646.1:0-16373 GCF_900095145.1 Mus pahari | reverse complement strand
AAAAAAAAAAAAGAAAGCTAACAGAATAGTTGTTGTGTTTTATAAAAAGACCAGGATATATTTTGTGGAGCATGGTATGGCGAAGTGGGAGAGGTGCCTGAGCAGGACTATGGTGAAGCATCCCTTTCCCCTGAGGCACCAGCCATATGACAGGTATAGTGTAGAATAGAGTTTATTTAGGGACTGAGAAGGGAATAGAGACAGAGATGGGGTAGAGGAGATGCCTGCCAGGAGGGGGGGGAGAGGAAAGGGAGAGAGAAAAAATAGGGGTGATGGAAAAAAAGAGAGAGGCAAACACAGAGAGGTAGGGGGGGCCAAACAGCCCCTTTTATAGCAAACCAGGCCTACCTGCCTATTGTCAGGTAACTGTTGGGCAGAATGTAGAAGGAATGCCAACATTACTCTGTTTTGGTTTTACTGGAAAAGGAGGAACTAGAAAGAGGTGATATAGAAGCAGGAATAGGGTCTTGGTCGTCTTTAGCTGCTTTCTGCTGACTTAGATGAGATGTGTCTCTGGGAAACCTAAGAAAATAGGGGATGGGAATGTTGGTCCAGTCTTAGGAGAGTTTGCTGTTTTTTTGTTGTCCAGAGTCTGTGGGACCATCTCTGGGTAGGAAGGAGCAGGTCCAGTAGAAGCATCTGTGTCTGTGAGAGTAGATTGGAGTATCTGTGGGTTGCTTCTCTGGAGCTGTCCTGGATGTAGATTTTGAGTAAACGCCTGGACTTGCCATGCTTCTGAATCATATATATGAGGCAAAAAATAAAGAAGTAGGTTTGGGAGAAAAACTTTTTTCTTAGGTGAACATTTGAAACCCTTAAGTCTTGGTAGTTGGGGTGAGGGTATTCCCAATCCTGGGGAATAGAGGAATCCCACCCTCTGGAATAGGTAGCACGTGGGAATTTAGGCTATTGATTGGTAGGTGTACTTATTTAGATGGAGTCTGTTTGGTCCATGATAGGTAGATCTGAATGTGTTTTCTGCAGCTTATAAGTTTACAAAAGAGATATTTGTTAACAACATGAACAGTCTTTAAGGTGAGTTTAGGGAAGACAAAACCTTTGTGGAGCAGGAGCAAGGAAGGCTTTTTCCTTTTGTCTAGGAGACTGAATATACAAACATTTATCATAAGAAGAAGAAGAAGCATTTTTTGCCGGGCGGTAGTGGTGCACGCCTTTAATCCCAGCACTCGGGAGGCAGAGGCAGGCAAATTTCTGAGTTCGAGGCCAGCCTGGTCTACAGAGTTAGTTCCAGGACAGCCAGGGCTACACAGAGAAAAAACCCTGTCTCAAAACCCCTCCCCCCAAAAAAAAGAAGACAATCAAAGGAAACCTATAATCTGAATTTGTGATTGTAAAATTTGGATCATATAGTGGAATGTTTTATAAGAACGCTATTGTTAATATTATGATAGTGACATAACAAGGGGAAGACATATGAAGTGTTTAGTCACTAGAAACTGAGTTTAGATAAGGAAGCAGTAGGTTACATCTGTGTAAGTTTACATCTAAACTTGTGTACCATTTATAGTGAAGCCTGTGAGCAAGGCAAATCTGTCTTTTTGATAAGAGATCTGGTAGTCTTAACTAGTTACCAGATTGACCAATGAGCTAATAAGGTGGTGGATTACCTTGAGGTAAGGAGCTAGAGGTCTGTTTTCTAGCTGTCAAGCTGCAGTACCCTCGCTGTCGATGTAATCAGAAATCTGGGAAGAAGAAATTATAATCTAGATGTCATATATTAATTAAAATGACAGAGATTTGTCTATAGTCTACCACTAAACAGTTTCTCGGTCGTTCTCCCTAACAACTTGGGCAGAGTCAGTCTGGCCGTTAGGCTCAGAATAAGAAGCTTTTTCTTGTGGGGGAGGAGCATGGGAGAAATGACTCACCTTGTCTTAGACAACATGAGACATTTAATTCTCTGGCTTTCTTCTGTTTGTCCACAGTTTATGCCAAGCCCTGGCAGTGGACAAGCTAATGAAGCAGTGTTTCTCAGTTGTTGTCATATCCCAATCTAGGCAGTCATGTGGCTGTGCTCTTATCTTCAGAGTCTCTGTCATAATAAGCTTAAATATTATATCTAATAAATATTATGTTAACATTATATTTAGCAGATTTCTGACAAGATTGAGAGCCAGTATCTATTAAGTATATCTGAGTTAGGCAATCCGTGTTTGCTTAATTATTTGTCCTAGAATGTATGTATCAAATAAAGAGAATATATTATAACTTAAGAGCTGTAATGACAGTAGCAAAAACAAGACTAAACATATATTTAAGGCAATGATCTTTACCCCTTTTACTGTTATAAGTCTTTAAATTAATATTAAAATTATTTATCAAGGCAGGATAGAAATCACAAGAAAACCTTATCTTAATTTTAACTTGTATTTGGAGACCCTAAGTCAGGTTGTTCCTCTAAACATGGTAGTGAAGTATGAACTGCCCATAACAAAGATGGAGGATAGTCGTGAGAATGATTTTAACTAAGATGGCTCTGAAGCTACAGTCAGCCATGTGACTGCCATTAACTAAGATGGCACAGAAGCTATAGCTCCACCTGTGGAGAAAGGTCACATGTTATACCTTAGACTGGAACTGCAGACATGTGCCAGTGTATCTTAAAATGGAATGGTAGAAGCATGGCAGAGACAACAAACAGACACATTTTGTCTGGTGGATAGGAATCCTCTCCTTGTCACCACAGGCAGCCTCTATTGTCGTGAGGGTCCCAGTGGTCAGTCTGAGTGGTGTGGTCTAAGCAGCTTGGTGTGAGGAGTGCACTGCACAGCTTGGCTGCTCTCATGGCACAAATAGACATTTAAGCTAGAGCAAGCAGCTGGGCTGAGTAGATTTCCGAGCAGCAGCAGAGAGGGGGCAAGTGAGCAGGCAACAGCGGCTGTAGTGCAGGCGTGGTTTGGCAGGGCAAGAGAGCTAGTGTACCCAGCTGCTTCCTGGCAACACTACAGCTTCCACAAAGAGATTTTTTTTTCTTTTTGGGGAAAATTTGTAAGGACAGATGACAGAAATGAAGGGATGGGTAGATGAGTGGGATTTGGGTTCATGATGTGAAATTCACAAAGAATAAAATGTGTCCTTTGGGTATTTTCTTTGTTATTGATTGAGGGGGTGTCCATTCCAATGGGGGTTGCACCACCCCCTGGGCTGATGGTCCTGGGTTGTATAAGAAAGCAAACTGAGCAAGCCCTGGGCAACAAGCTAGGAAGAAGCACCCCTCCATGGTCTCTGCATCAGCTTCTTCTATCTCTACATTTCTGCTTAAGCTTCTGCTCTCACTGTTTTTGATGATGAACTGTTGTGGGAAACTGATTGAAACAAAACCTTTTTTACTCACTTTGCCAAATATGCAATGTTGGATTAAATATTTGGCCAGAGTTTAAAGAGTATGTGGTCCACAATACAGAAAACATCTAAAATAGTTGAGAAGGAAACAGTGCTAGAATGCTCTTTTTCCATAGCTTATGTATGTCAAAACAACTCAAAAATGAAAATAAAAGTGCAGGTTCTCAGATATGGTTGGGCAGACACAGGAATGGACACGACAGGTGAAACAGAGGAATCACGATAGTCTTCGGGAAAAACAGGCAGGGAGATTTCCGGTTGGGGCACAGGCATGATATGAGGCTTTAACACCTAGCTTCACTTGTATCTTCAGCCTCCTGCTGTCACTAACAGCAGATTGTTTAGCCACCAGAAATCTATTCTTTGTTGATCTGTTTGAGTATCACTTTGTATTGTGTGTTAGTAGTCATTTCTCTAGCAATGCCATATGGATTTCAGTGGGCCCAGAAATGAGAGATGTGATCCTCCTTTTCTGTTTCCTTCTAAAATGACTTGGTGACTGCATTTGAAATTCTGTGATATGCAGTAAATGTATGAAGCCTTCAGCATTCTGGAAAAATATTCTCAATGTAATATTCATTTACCATACAGTAAAGTCTCACCATTTTTTTTTTATGTACATGTATGGGCTATATTAGGATGCAGTGACCTATGAAGATGTGCATGTGAACTTCACCAAAGAAGAGTGGGCTTTGCTGGATTCTTCCCAGAAGAGTCTCTACAAAGATGTGATGCTGGAAACATGCAGGAACCTCATTGCTATAGGTAAGAATGTGGTTTTTCCTTCATGTTCTAAACAAAGGAACAAGCCTTTCGTGGTTTTTGGTATACTTCTGTAATTTCTGTTGTCAAAGAGGAAGAATGTAGTAAATAATCAGATTTAATTCTCAGATTCACCAGAGATAATAAGTTAACGTTTGTACAGTATCAAATAATATATACATTTTCTGGTACTATATTTTAGGCTACAAATGGGAAGACCACAATATTGAAGAAAGTTGTCCAAGTTCTGGAAGATATAAAAGGTAATTTTCATGTGGAAGTTGTTACAAATGTACTGCTGAAGAAAATATAATGTGGTCTGAAGTTTTAATGAAAAGCAGTAATGTAATTAAGCACATATTTAAGTATAGTGGTGATTACTAAATTCTCAGAAGACCATCTTTTTTAAAGTCAGGCAGTTGACCTGTGTTTGTAAGGGATTCCTCTAAGAAAAAAGACAATACCTTAACACATCACACTCTTTTAGTCATAGCCCTGTGAGAGCTATGTGTAGAAATGTCCATCTATTTAGTTTCATACCATTCAAGTATCCCTGAAAGTATGTCCAGTGAATGTCCAATACCTTTTATAAGCAAATTGTCTATAGTAAAGCTATTTTTACTCATATACTGACAATGACTTTCCAGAGTTTAGTGAGAGGAACAGTTTATGGGAAACAAGAAGGTTGATGTGGAGAAACCTTAATCACTATAGCACATGTCTGTGGGGGAAAATTTTTTTCACAGATGTGACTGCAGTGTACAAACCTTTTAATTATTATTTCTCCTTTAATAGGAATAATATCTGTCTTTGTGGACCTCAGCCTTGTGAGTATCAGGGATATGGAAAGAAGCAATGTATTGTTGCAAGTAACAGTGTTCTTCAAACTTATGGAAGAGTCCATACTGAAGAGAAATCCTGTAAATCTAATCAGTGCAGTAAACCCATTGCAAATTTTAATAGTCTTCAGCAACATGAAAAAAGTCATAGTAGAAGAAAATTCTATGAATGCAATCACTGTGGTAAAGCTTTTCCAAGTCGAAGTTCTCTTCAAGTACACGAAAGAACTCATACAGGCGAGAAACCTTATGGGTGCAATGAATGTGGTAAAGCCTTTTCAACTCGCAGTCATCTTCAAATACACCAAAGAACTCACACTGGAGAGAAACCCTATGATTGCAGTCAATGTGGTAAAGCATTTGCAAGTAAAGGTAATCTTCAAATACACCAAAGAACTCACACAGGAGAGAAACCATATTGTTGCAATGAATGTGGTAAAGCCTTTGCTACTCACAATAATCTTCAAATACATGAAATAATTCATACTGGAGAAAAACCCTATGAATGTAATGAATGTGGTAGAGCCTTTGCATACAGCAGAGCTCTAGAAGCACATGAGAAAACTCACACTGGAGAGAAACCCTATGAATGTAACCAATGCAGCAAAGCCTTTGCAAGCCATGCTAGTCTTCGGAATCATCTAAAACATCATACTGGAGAGAAATTCTTTGTATGTACACAATGTGGTAAAGCCTTTACAAGTCAGAGTATTCTTCACAGGCATGAAAGAACTCACACTGGTGAGAAACCCTATGGATGTAATCAATGTGGTAAAGCCTTTGCACTTCAAAGTTATCTTCACATACACAAAAGAACTCACACTGGAGAGAAACCATATGAATGTAATCAGTGTGGTAAAGCCTTTACAAGTCATGCTAATCTTCAAAATCATGAAAAACATCATACTGGAGAGAAACCCTATGGATGTAATCAATGTGGTAAAGCCTTTGTATGTAGTAACAGTCTTCAAATACATGAAAGAAGTCATACCGGAAAGAAACCTTATGAATGTAATCAGTGTGGTAAAGCCTTTACAAGTCGCAGTTATATTCAAATACATGAAAGAATTCATACTGGAGAGAAACCCTATGGATGCAAGCAATGCGGTAAATCCTTTGCATATAGCAGTAGTCTTCAAATACATGAGAGAAGTCATACTGGAGAGAAACTTTATGAATGTACTCATTGTGGTAAAGCTTTTGCAAGTCGTAGTTATCTTCGAATACACAAAAGAGTTCATACTGGAGAGAAACCCTATGAATGTAATCATTGTGGTGAAGCCTTTGCAAGTCGTGCTAGTCTTCAGAATCATGAAAAACATCATACTGGAGAGAAACCTTATGGATGTAACCAATGTGGTAAGGTCTTTGCACGTCGCAGTAATCTTCAAATACATGAAAGAATTCATACTGGAGAAAAACCCTATAAATGTAAGCAGTGTGGTAAAGCCTTTGTATTAAAGCGTGATCTTCAAATACATGAAAGGATCCATACTGGAGAAAAACCCTATGGATGTAAGCAATGTGGTAAAGCCTTTGCATGTAGTAGCAGTCTTAAAATACATGAAAGAAGTCACACTGGAGAGAAACCTTGTGAATGTAATCAGTGTGGTAAAGCCTTTGCAAGCCGAAGTTATCTCCAAATACACAAAAGAGTTCATACTGGAGAGAAACCATATGAATGTAATCTTTGTGGTAAAGCCTTTGTAAGTCATAGTTATCTTCAAGTACACAAAAGGACTCATACTGGACAGAACCCAAATGAATGTAATCAGTGTGGTAAAGCTTTTGTAAGTCACAGTTACCTTCAAATACACAAAAGACTTCATACTGGAGAGAAACCGTATGGATGTAATCAATGTGGTAAAGCCTTTACATATAACCGAGATCTTCATAGGCATAAAATAATTCACACTGGAGAGAAACCCTATGAATGTAATCAGTGTGGTAAAGCCTTTGCAAGTCGAAGTTATCTTCAAATACACAAAAGAGTTCATACTAGAGTGGAACCATAAGAATGTACTCACTGTGGTAAAGCCTTTGCATAACACACTAGTCTTTGTAATCACAAAAAAATTTGTACTGGATAGGATTATGGATTTAATTTATGTAATAAAAGTTTGACTCATCAGTATAATCTTGAAACACATCCCAGAGAAAAGTCAATGTCATAATGGCTCTGCATGTCACAGTCTTCTCCAAAATAATGAAGGCATTTCTACTGGAAATAATTACTATGAATCTAATAAATGCACTAAAGCCTTGCACACCAAGCACATATTTCCCACTGAGCCATCTTCTGGTACTTATAGAAGATTAGCAGAACTATTTCATCCTTTAAAAAATTGTCTTGTTTTCTTACTACATACAAATTGTCACCCAAGAATAGAACACAGTAATTTGAGTAATAAAACCACTTGTAAATGATAATCAATATTGCCATCCATTTCTATGGGTTAGTTTATTGTGAGGAATAAATACTTGTTCTTAACACTTTCTAAGAAACACAAATGAATGGCAGAGAATTATCACTGTGGGTAAAGGAGGTTGCTGCTAAGCCTGATGATCTGAGTTTATTCTGTGGGAGACAAACATGCAAGTTTTTCTCTGATTACTATACATTTGCCATGACATATGCATACACACATATCAACACATACATAAATATTTTTGAAACGTAAGCACCAGTGAGTTCACTCACCAGTTGAAGATACTTGTGCAAAACTTGACTCTGTGGGTCAAAGTTACCCTGAGGAAATATGAATAGACACATGTAAGTTGGCTTCTGACTGACATGTGCACACCCTAGCACTGGTGTATGCATCCAGGTAAAAATTACTGAACATGAAATTAAAAAGACAAAATAGCCATAGTATTGAGAACATAAATGAGTTACCACTTGTAATTAATCTATTGAATTCCAGGAGGTGCTTTTGTTCATCAAAGAATAATGGTTTGTGCATAAATCTTACACAATCCTCATGCTCTGATTCAAAGATAGGCCATTGTAAAAGCACCTCAGTTGGATGTAGAGGTACTTGCCTGTAATCACAGCACTTGTGAGAAAGTGAGTTCCAGGATGGCATGGTTATGTATAGAGACCCTGTCTCTTCCCCCCTTCCCCCCCAAAAAAAAAAAATCCAAAAGCCAACCATCCTACCACTACCACCACCATAAACAACAAAAATCCCAAGACATCAAGAACAAAATACCCGAGCCAGGTGTGGTGGCGCACGCCTTTAATCCCAGCACTTGGGAGGCAGAGGCAGGCGGATTTCTGAGTTCGAGGCCAGCCTGGTCTACAAAAAACAAAAAAACAAAAACAAAAAAAAAAACCAAACCAAAACAAAATACCCCTAAAACAAACAACCATATCTCCATTTTTGGATCTTTTCCTAGTATAATCTGAACTCATCTTTTTTCTTTTTTGCTTTCCTTTTCTTTCTTTCTTTCTTTTTTTTTTCTTTCTTTTTTTTTTTTTTAAGACAGGGTTTCTCTGTGTAGCCCTGGCTGTCCTGGAACTCACTTTGTAGACCAGGCTGGCCTCGAAATCAGAAATCTGCCTGCCTCTGCCTCCCAAGTGCTGGAATTAAAGGCGTGCGCCACCACGCCCGGCTTGTCTTCACTTTCATAGAACTTCTAAAAATGACAGTGAAAAGCAATAGCAGAGTCCATTTACAATAGGATAGATATCCATTCAGTTCTTCAATGATCATTTATCAGGGACCCTGTAAGTGATAGAAGACCATGGGAATAATGGGGTCTCTTCATTTTCTGCATTATAGTTGCATATTTGAGGTCTGGAATGTTGACATAGTAGTACTGCTTCTGTTCCTAGCAGTCACAACAGATAGGACAGAAGTACCTCTAATTCCTGATATAGAAGTTCAGATACATTCTTCTGGCTTCCTTGGACATCTGGTATGCAAAGATTGTAAAGGCAAACACATACACACATGACTCCATATTTTAAAACATGTATATGTAAGTGTAAAATCATGTTATATTTTTAGAAAATAAAATTTACGTGTATCACTGAAAAACAGTCTTGGAGTGGAGTTACATGAAAATTCTGAGTGGTTGTGAAAACACACCTAAAAAACAAGAGAAGATTCTTATGACCTTAGATTCTTCAAGTCACAGTCTTGTTCTTGGAATGTGTTTTCATGCTCTGAGATATAGGAGCTAGGAGTGAGATTACTCATTGTTGGTTATAGTTGCTCATTTAAAAGTTTATAGTATGCTTTAAATGCTTCTGTAGGAAAACATGTTTGTCATGTGTGCTTGTTCTCTTGTACACAGCTTTATTTATGAGAACTTTACTCAGGTGACATTTCTTAATCTTCAGAGTATAAATTGCCTCTGGCTCTGTAAAGTTGACTATTGCATGAGACTTCAGTCCAGCTCTCCTATTGGCTCAGTTCTCCCAGGTCCCCCACCTCTAAACCAGTGAGAAGAGCTGAACAGGGACCAAATGTCAGCTATGAGTGAGGTGAATGAGAATGATGAAAGAAAGGAGAATGTATATTAAGATGACATCTGTTAGAGTTCTTTAAATTTTTTTTTAATAAATGCATTTTATACACCAAATATTAATAATATTAAGTATTTTGAGAATCAAGTAATATGTAAAAATTTTGTTAAAATTTTATATTCATACCCTTTTTATAAAAAGAACTTTATTTTTTAAGTATATGAGTATACTGTAGTTGTACATATGGTTGTGAGCCATCATGTGGTTACTGCAAATTGAAATTCAGGGCCTCTGCTTGCTTCGGCTCCACTCGCTCTAGTCTGTTCCCCTCGTTCTGGTTGGCCCTGCTTGCTCCGGCCCAAGGGTTTATTTATTATTATATCTAAGTATACTGTAGCTAATCTTCAGACACCCCAGAAGAGGGCGTCAGATCTCATTACAGATGGTCGTGAGGCACCATGTGGTTGCTAGGATTTGAACTTATGACCTTCAGAAGAGCAGTCAGTACTCTTAACCGCTGAGCCATCTCTCCAGCCCTAATATCCTTTCCTACCCTAGAAATATCATTGATGAACTGCCACAGACTGGACTCAGTCAGTCCTTCAACCTGTAGGGAAATCAGGGTTTCGGTACTCAGGTGGACAAGGAGTAGGCGAAAAATGACAAACACTGACACAGAGAGGGTGCTGTATCTGAATGTAATTTCTCAAAGCAAGCATCAGATTTGTATTACAGAAGAAAACAATGANGTTAGGTGACACATCAGCCAAGGTACATCGAAGTTATGCATAATGACACAAAACAGAAATGCATACATAAAGACTGTCAGGAACTAGACGGTGGTTACAACTGAGATAAAAGGCAGCCCTGTCTAAAGTTAGCCATCCTAGGAGCCAGGTGAGGATTTCACGCCCTAGTCACAATTTATGCTATTCCTCAGAAACTTGTGAAAGCTTGCACCAGGGGGTTCTGCTCTTGCTAACCTTTTCATGAATAATGCAATAAATACTCTAGTTCTTCCTTAAACCACAATCCTCCTTCTTCCTAGACCATTGTAAATTCCTGCACATGGGAGTGATTCAGCTGTTATTCTAAGTTTACTTTTTTAAACTAGCCCTGAGATTTCTAGCACTTATCCAGTAAAATACTGCAAGAAAGCATGGAAGACCCTCCATACTATCGCAGGGACAAATCTGGTTATGGGACACCAGAGACTCTCCAGGAGACAAGTTTCCATGAAGCTTTTTAGCTCAGGACTGTGGCCAAGCTTTTGGACTTGCCATGTAGACTTCACTGGAGTAGGTGTGGCAATGAACATTTAATACTATCCATAACTATATCTAATGTTGAATACTAAATTGTTTCTAAACATACAAAATGTTCTTTGGGAATTAAGCATAGTAGAAGAGCATAAAATATTAAAAATGAATCATTAAGAAATGTATTCAAAAGTCCATATATGATACCACCTGATATACTGAGACATTATTTAAAACACATTATACATCTGTGTATATTGTCTAACTATAAGATTATCAGTGTTTCTAGTAGAGAAATTATCAGTAATTATATTTTAAAATTTTCAAAATAACGAAAACTCGTTGAAGCTAAATATTAAGAAAATGCTAATTTCAAGCACAGTGAGAAAACTTATCAATATTTCCATGATGTTTGTAGAACATGATTTTAATATTTTCAACTGTTAATATTCAACAAACAGAATAATTATTTTAAGATATATTTTGTGGTTATGTCTCCCTTTTCATTTCTGATTTCATTAATTTGGAAACTGTTTCTGTGCCCTCTGGTTGGTCTGGCTAAGGGTTTATCTATTTTGCTGATTTTCTCAACCAGCTTCTGGTTTTGTTGATTCTTTGTATAGTTCTTTTTGTTTCTACTTGGTTGATTTCAGCCCTGAGTTTGATTATTTTTCTGCCTTCTTCTCCAGTTGGGTGTATTTGCTTCTTTTTGTTCTAGAGCTTTCAGGTATGCTGTCAAGCTGCTAGTGTAAGCTCTCTCCAGTTTCTTTTTTTGGAGGCACTTAGAACTATGAGTTTTCCTCTTAGTTCTGCTGTCATTGTGTCCCATAAGTTTTAAAGCAAAAAGCTCCTAACCTAAAACATCCAGGAAATCCAGGACATAATGAGAAGACCAAACCTAAGGATAATAGGTATAGAAGAAAATGAAGATTCCCAACTTAAAGGACCAGTAAGTATCTTCAACAAAATTAGAGAAGTAAACTCCCCTAACTTAAAGAAAGAGATGCCTATGAACAGACAAGAAGCCTACAGAACTCCAAATTGACTGAAACAGAAAAGAAATTTCTTCTCATTACATGATAATCAAAACACCAAATATACTAAACAAAGAAAGAATAATAAAAGCAGTAAGGGAAAAAGGTCAAGTAACATATAAAGGCAGACTTATCAGAATTACACCAGACTTCTCACCAGAGACTATGAAAGCCAGAAGATCCTGGGCAGAAGTCATACAGACCCTAAGAGAACACAAGTGCCAGCCTAGGCTTCTATAACCAGCAAAACTCTCAATTACCATAGACAGAGAAAACAAGATATTCCATGATAAAACCAGATTTACACAATATTTTTCCATAATTTCAACCATACTAAGGACAAGAAATGGAAAACACCAACACAAGGAGGGAAACTATACCCTAGAAAAAAGCAAAAAGTAATCTTTCATCAAACCCAAAAGAAGATAGCCACACAAACATAAGTCCACCTCTAACAACAAAAACAAAAACCAAGATGTAACAATCACTTTTCCTTATTATCTCTTAACATCAATGGACTCAATTCCCCAATAAAAAGACATAGGCTGACAGAATGGATACGTAAACAACCCAGCATTTTGCTGCATACTGGAAACGCACCTCAGTGACAAAGACAGACACTACCTCAGAGTAAAAGTATGGAAAACAATTTTCTAAGCAAATGGTCCCAAAAAACAACCTGGAGTAGCCATTCCAATATTGAATAAAATAAACTTTAAACTGAAAGTTATCAAAAGAAAAAAAAAAAAGATAAGGAAGGACACATCATACTGGTCAAAGGAAAAATGTTCCAAGATGAACTCTCAGTTCTGAACACCTATGAAAGGGCACCCACATTCATAAAAGAAACTTTACTAAAGCTCAAAGCACATATTGGACACCATACAATAATAATGGGAGACTTCAACACCCCACTCTCAGCAAGGACAGATCATGGAAACAGAAACTAAACAGAGACAGTGAAACTAACATAATTTATGAACCAAATGAATCTAACATGTTTATAGAACATTTCATCCTCAAGCAAAAGAATATACCTTCTTCTCAGCACCTCACCGTGACTTCTCCAACATTGACCAATAATCGGTCATAAAACAGGCTTCAACAGATACAAGAAGACTGAAATAATCCCATGCACCCTATCAGATCACCATGGACTAAGGCTGATCTTAAATACCAATAAAAACAATGGAAAGCACACATACACATGGACGCTGAACAACACTCTACTCAATGATAACTTGGTCAAGGAAGAAACTAAGAAATTAAAGGCTTTTTAGAATGTAATGAAAATGAAGAAACACTATACCCAAACTTATGGCCAATGTTTTCTATGGTATCTTCTGCACCTGAGATTCTCCCTTCTACCTCTTGAATTCTGTTGGTGATGCTTGCATCTATGACTCCTGATCTCTTTTCTATGTTTTCTATCTCCAGGGTTGTCTCCCTTTGTGATTTCTTTATTGCTTCTATTTCCATTTTTAGATCTTGGATGGTTTTGTTCATTTCCTTCACCTGTTTGATTGTTTTTTTCCTATAATTCTTTAAGGAATATTTGTGTTTCCTCTTTAAGGGCTGCTAGCTGTTTACCTATGTTCTCCTGCATTTCTTTATGTCCTTCTTAATGTCCTCTAACATCATTATGAGAAGTCATTTTAGATCCGAATTTTGCTTTTCAGGTGTGATGGTGTATTCAGGACTTGCTATGGTGGGAGAATTGGGTTCTGATGATTCCAAGTAACCTTGNTTTCTGNTGCTTATATTCTTATGCTTGCCTCCTGCCTTCTGATTATCTCTAGTGCTACATGCCCTTGCTATATCTGACTGGAGCCTGTCCTTCCTGTGATCCTGGTTTTGTCAGAATTCCTCAGAGTTCAGCAGTCTCTGGGATCCTGTGATTCTGTGATCCTGAGATCCTGGATGTGTCAGAGCTCCTTGGAGTCAAGCTATCTCTGAGACCCTGAGATCCTGGTGTGACCAAGTTCCTGGAATCCTGTGATCCTGAGCTTGTTTGAGTGCTTGGGGGTGGAGCTTCCTCTGGGTGTTTTGGGACCAGCTGTGGAGTTCAAGCCCAAGGTCTGCTCAGGGCACAGGAAGGAACCTGTGCCACTGGTGGGGTGTAGTTCTTGGGTGCCTGGGTCCTGATGTATGCATTTTTAATGGTTGTGTTTCATCAAGCAGTTGCTGGGATTTGAACTGGGGAACTTTGGAACCACAGTCGGTGCTCTTAATCACTGCTCTAGCACGGATGCATTTAAAAAAAATATAACAATATCAATTTATGTATTTTTAAAATGGACTCAATAGTGTCATTGATGATTTTCTTATGAATGTTGTCTTGGTAAAATGTGATATAATAAAATTGTGTGAGGAACAGGGGGATGTGTAGTGAGAGGCATCAATGTTGATATATGAATAAATCAAGGGGCTGAGGCTATAGCTTAGTTTATAGGCTGTTTGCCTAAGATGCCTAGAACTCGGGCTTCCATAGTCAGCATGGTAAGTACTAGGTATGGTGGCTCACTCTTGTCATCCAGCACTCAGGAGGCTGCAGCGAGAGGCTCAGGAGTTTGAGGTCATCCTCAGTTACATTGCTGAGTTTGAGACCACCTTGGTTTATACCAGACTTGGTCTCAGGACAGACAGGAATAGCCAGTTGGAAAGGAAAGATGGGAAACCTTGTACCACCCGGACTCTATGAAACAAACCATACATGTAAGAAAATCCCAGGATAAAGAGGACTGAGCAGGCTTTATGCAAATAACCTATAAAGGATCAGGAACTGTTTCACAGGGGAAACCACATTTACTATGGAAAGCATGGGGCTGAGAGTCTAATGTATTCCCTGATGTATCCTGGCAGGCCCTCATGTCCTATTTCTCCTTATGCCAAGAACTTGGTGTCCAACTATGAAGAGTGAGGGACCCCAAAAAGAACTCCTCCAGGCTCTGACCAGCCCACCTGTACCAAGAAGAGATAGGGGTTGCCTAGGGTCTAATGGGTTTCTGCATCACATTCATGAATGTGTAGCCCTAGAAACACCACCTAAAGTGGTGTCCCCTGCTGGGAAGGTTACAGGATGATATGGATGCTTGTGAGGAGATTCTGTGTCAGAAGGTCTCCTGCAGAAGAACAGAAGTTAGGAGGCTGTAGGGTCTGTGTGTGAAGATGCAATTCCCTGGGACATCATCGCCCCCTACCTTCCTATCTTTCTTTCTCCCTGTCTTCCCTACTGTCCCTTTGTTCCTGACACTCAGAACCCTCATTGGCTTTCCAACATTCCAAGTTCTCTCCTGACCCAGGGCCTTTACCTGTGTTGTTTGCAGTACGTAATTATTCCTCCATCTGTCCCCAAGGCTCCCTTCCTATATCTTCTCCTTGTTACCGACATTATTTTGCTGTAGAAAGTCTCTCTTGCAGGGAAGGGTCTCAAGGCCTGAGCTGGTAGGAGAGCCATCTTTGCTCTGGTGCATTGCCAGGGAAAGGGCGGCCTGCAGAAGCAACATGACACAGTGGCTGGGACAGACTCCGATTTTGGCTCCAGACATCTGGCACCTTTGTGCCAGAGGAGAGTTGTCCGCCTGGGAGGGTTCTCAAGGCCTGAGCTTGTAAGAGAGCCATCTTTGCTCTGGTGCGTTCCTGGGGAGAGGGCGGCCTGCAGAAGTGACACAGCTTCTGGGAAAGATCCTGTTTCTGGCTCCAGACATCTGGCACCTCTCCTGCCAGAGGAGAGTTGTCCGCCCGGGAGTATTCTCAAGGCCTGAGCTGGTAAGAGAGTCATCTTTGCTCCAGTGCGTTGCTGAAGAGAGGGCGGCCTGCAGAAGCGACACAGCTTCTGGGAAAGATCCCGTTTCTGGCTCCAGTCATCTGGGACCTTTCCTGCACGAGGAGGGGTGTCCGCCTGGGAGGGGTCTCAAGGACTGAGTTGGTAGGAGAGCCATCTTTGTTCCGGTGCATTGCCAGGGAAAGGGCGGCCTGCAGAAGTGATACAGCGGCTGGGACAGACTCCGTTTCTGGCTCCAGACATCCAGCACCTTTCCCACCAGAGGAGAGGTGTCTGCCCAGGAGGGTTCTCACTGCCTGACCTGGTAAGAGAGCCATCTTTGCCATCTTTGCTCCGGTGAGTTGCCAGGAGAGGGCATCCTGCAGAAGCAACACAGCTTCTCGGAAAGATCCTGTTTCTGTCTCTAGACATACAAGCACCTTCCCCTCTAGAGGAGAGGTGTCTGCCCGGGAGGGCTCTCACTGCCTGAGCTGGTTGGGGAGCCATCTTTGCTCTGCTTCACCTAGGCCCTATTCTGCACTGGTGAGAGTGTGGACCACAGAAGCTACACAGCTTTGGGACAGACAGAAGCAGTCTACCTTCTGGGACAGACCCTGTTTCGGGCTCCAGAAATTTGGGCACCTTTCTCGCCAGAGGAAAGGTGGCCACTTGTGAGGGCTCTGTCTGCAGAGCAGGTGAGAGAGTCATATTATGTCCAGGGCCCCTCAGTGGCTATTCTGTGCAGGTGAGTGAATAATCTGCAGAGGCAACACATCTAGGACAGGCCCTGTTTTGGGTCTACATCTTCAGCCAGGAGGCAGATCTGAACGCCAGGCCTCTGTGCACCTTCCCTGCTAGAGGAGAGTTTCCCTGCAGAGA
>NW_018392645.1:60482-65492 GCF_900095145.1 Mus pahari | reverse complement strand
AGTTTATTCAATATTAGAAGGGCTACTCCATCCTGTTTCTTCAGACCGTTTGCTTGAAGAATTGTTTTCCAACCTTTTGCTCTGAGGTAGTGTCTGTCTTTTTCCCTGAGAAGAGTTTCCTGTAAGCACAAAATGTTGAGTCCTGTTTTTGGAGCCAATCTGTTAGTCTATGCCTTTTATTGGGGAATTGAGTCCATTGATAANAAGAGATATTAAGGAAAAGTAATTGTTGCTTCCTCTCATTTTTGTTGTTAGAGTGGGCAACCTGTTCTTGTGGCTGTCTTCTTTTATATTTGCTGAAGGATTACTTTCTTGCTTTTCTAGGACATTGTATCCATGCTTGTATTGATGTTTTTCCGTTATTATCTTTTGAAGGGCTGGATTCATTGAAAGATATTGTGTGAATTTGGTTTTGTCATGGAATACTTTGGTTTCTCCATCTATGGTAATTGAAAGTTTAGCTGGGTATAGTAGCCTGAACTGGCATTTGTGTTCTATTAGGGCCTGTATATCATCTGTCCAGGATCTTCTGGCTTTCATTGTCTCTTGTGAGAAGTCTGGGGGTAATTCTAATAGGCCTGCCTTTATACGTTACTTGGCTCTTTTCCCTTGCTGTTTTTCATATTCTATCTTTATTTAGTGCATTTTTTCTGATTATTATGTGTCAGGAGGAATATCTTTTCTGGTCCAGTCTATTTGGAGTTCTGTAGGCTTCTTGAATGGTCATGGGCATCTCTTTCTTTAGGTATTTGAAGTTTTCTTCTATAATTTTATTGAAGATATTTGCTGGCCCTTTAAGTTGAAAATCTTCATTCTCATCTAATCCTATTATCCATAGGTTTAGTCTTTTCATTGTGTCCTGAATTTCCTGGATGATTTGAGTTAGGATCTTTTTGCATTTTGCATTTTCTTTGATTGCTGTGTCCATGTTACCTATGGAATCATCTGTACCTGAGATTCTTTCTTCCATCTCTTATATTCTATTGCTGATGCTTGCATCTATGGTTCCTGATTTCTTTCCTAGGTTTTCTATCTCCAGAGCAGTCTCCCTTTGGGTTTTCTTTATTGTTTCTACTTCCATTTTTAGATCCTGGATGGTTTTGTTCAATTCCATCTCCTGTTTGATAGTGTTTTCCTCTATCTCTCTAAGGGATTTTTGTTTCCACTTTAAAGTCTTCTATCTGTTTACCTGTGATTTCCAGTATTTCCTTCTTAAAGTCCTCCATCATCATCATGAGAAGNGACTTTAGATCCATGTCCTGCTTTTCTGGTGTGATGGTGTATCCAGGAATTGCTATGGTGGGAGAGTTTGGTTCTGATGATGCCAAGTAACCTTGGTTTCTGTTCCTTCTGTTCTTAACCTTGCCTCCTGCCATCAGATTATCTCTAGTGCTTGCTTCCCTCAATGTATCTGATTGGAAGCTGTCCTTCCTATAATCTCAGTTGAATCAAGACTTCTCAGAGTCTAGATTTCTCTNTGATTCTTTGATTGTGTGCTCCTGTGAACCTGAGATATTGGATGTGACTGTGTTCAATGGTAGTCACTCTCCTCTGAGACACTCAAATACTAGTGTTACCCAGCTCCTGTTATCCTGGGATCCAGTTTTCCTAAGATTCTGGGCATGTTACAGTGCGGGGAAATGTTGTCTCTTTTGAGGACCATGGAGTTTTGTGGTGTGTTTGAAACCAAAGTAAACCAGAACTGATCAAAAGGAACCTGAGCCTCTGGTCAGGAAAAGCTCTGCTGTCCTTTTTCCTGCAGTCAGAGGCCCATCACTATTGTATTAGAGCAGATGTTGTGTTGCATTCGCCAGTGATCATAACATCGCGTGTGCAGTCCTCTAGGGACATTGGGGGTGTGGGCCGACTCTGCACCCTAGGTGACCCAGTGCTGGTGCATACTGGAAGTGACTTGTACCGCTGGTCAGGTCGGTTCTCTGCTTCCCGAGTGATATCTTAGGTCCCATGCGCAATTGGATTGGAGCAGAAGTTGTGTTCCACTCACCAGTGATCCTAAGATCACCTGGGCAGTCCACTAGGGACCGTGGGGGTGTCCACCGAATCTATGCCTTAAGTGTCCTGGTGCTGGCACAAACCAGAAGCTAGCTTGGTTATTCTCACTGATTCAGTTAATTTGTCTGGATTTTCAATTACTTCATTGTAAAGAGATAGGTCAGGAAAAAATTGGAAATGGTGCTGATGGTTTCTCCTTGGCAAAAGCTCAGGGATCAAGGCAGGTTGTTGAGTTGCCCTGATAGCTGCAGGGGAGATAGGCCATCTGAGGCCTGGGCCATGGTGGTGCTGGTGGCATAGGTAAAGGTCTCTCAGGAGCAACAGGATGTATACAAGGAATCCAGGGCAATGCTGACATCACTCTGGAGGAAGAGGCAGCTGTTCTGCAGGTTGACCAAGATCCTCAGGCAGCAAGTTACCTCCCAATACTTCTGCATGATCTTTATAATCTGACACATGGTATCAGGGGTACAGTGGGAGAAGAGGGGCACCAACAGTGTTACATTGTGTATTTTCTGTAGGTGGGACCCAGACCTGGTGGATACCTTGAGGCAGCTGGGCCCAGTCCTCCAGGAAGCTGGGAATATTGCTGTCGGTGGGCTGGAAGCTGATGAGCTCTGAGTGACCCTCCACCTATAAGAGGAGGACCCCTTCTGTTTCATCTTGGGACACCTGCTTCAGGTTATCATGGAGTGAGCCAGCATGGCAGGGACTGGAGAGGGGGATCTCAGAAGAAACCATCACTATCATCTTGATCATTGAGCAGGCTTGGCATGCTACCTCTAGCAACGCTAAGTGCTACCTCTTCTTGTTGCAGTGACAAATGACACTTGTGGTCATTCGGGTTGTAGTCATGGTTTGACAGGACATCTTTCGCATTTCCCTGGCCTTGTCAGTGGCACTCTTGAATGTATGACCTCAGAACCTTGGTAAAGGGATTCTTAGTCCCCTCCTCCATGGGTTCTCTCTCTTAGTGCTCCCCTCACTTGGCACCCTCTGCTCTTGCATCTTTGGCAGCTTCAGTATTTGATGGAAAGTAGTGGCTGCCTCTGTACAAGATTCTCTGTCCTGCCCATATGCCATCTTCCCCAGGCAAGGACCTGGCTGTGGTCTGAAGACCTCCCCTTCCTCTAGGATTGAAGATGGAAAGGATCCACCTCACCCAGGGACCCCCATGTCAGTTGACTATAAATCGCCCAGATGACCCTGCCCAGGCACTGTGTGGNTCCTGTCCTTGTTCTGGGAGACATCTTTTACTTTTTTTTTTTACTGTAAAACGAGCCTATGGGGGAATGAATATCATCTGGTTTATATTAAAATTGTAAATTTCTTTAAAAATTTGGAAATGTAGCACTCAATAGATCCAGCCAATAATGTGAGTAAACACCACCTTATCTAGGTTTAAATTCTCCTTTTTATATTTAACTTAATTACTTTAAGACAGTTTAATTAAAAAGAATTTGAGATAAATTGGATACTTGGCCAGAAGCATTCTCTCAAACAATAAAGCAAGACTGAAGACTACAGAAAAATAAATAAACCAACTCAAAGAAATGTATGACTAAAAAAACTCACAACTACATTTCTTTAAATAGTAGTTATGATCACCCATAGAATAACAGATGAAGAATATTCAAGAATAATATTGTTAAATGAAACAATCTAAGTATTTCTGAAAAGTAGAATGTGGGAAAGATATACTGAAATGAAGCATTAAAACACTTTTTAGATATGGTTTCAAGGAAGTAGTTAGCAATAGTGTGATGCTGGCTGTCAAGTGACATAAAAATAATAATTGTTATTACAACAGGAATGACATGAGAGTACACAGAAAGCTTCTGTTCTGTGTTCCTAGCCACTGGCCAAAGAAACATAAGCGCAAATAGATACTAGAAGTTACATGTATCCTGAGAGTAGCCCTATGGCAGGTCTTATATTCTTCTAAAATGGAGTGGATAAAGAATGAGATGATGGGACTGGTCAGGTAGAGTTTTATCATTGACCCTACAATTCCATGTTTCTGATTTAAAACAGTGTCTAATTTGGGGAATTTAACTTGAGCTTTGAGTACATATAGAGTACTTATTTGACAAGTTTCCACCACTGCCTAGTGGTACCTGATGCAGAATGAAAGTTCATCAGAGCAGCACTGAGTGGTTCTTTCCTAAACAAGACCCTAGATTTAATTTTTGGCACAGGGCTGTGAATTAAGTATCCAAGACCACAGATGACATATGTCCCTGTCCCTTTGAAAACTTTTCAGGAAAGAAGACCAGATGAAAATGAAGATGACAACCACCATCCCCCATCTTTTGAAGAGGACTAGGAAGGACCAGGACTTACAGGACTCTTGTGCTATAGAGGTAGGAACTATGATCACATAGCTGATCCTTCTGACTCACTGCTCACAATACAATATTTTAGTTTCCTAAAAAAATAAATCATAAAAAATACAAAAAAATTAATGGAAATGTAGCACTCAATATATTCAGCCAATAATTTGTATAAACACCACTTTATCTAGGTATAAATGCTCATTTTTATATTTAGCTTAATTATTTTGTGACAGTTTAATTTAAAAGACTTTGAAATGAATGGAATACTTAAGTTTTGTCTTGAGCATGGTTTGGCTGTGCAATAAATCAAAGAAAGGGATAAAAAGGAGGCTTTCCAAAGCACAACCATGAAGGGCTGAGTTTCAGAAATTTCTCCACTGCACAAGTGGAGAGTAAAAAAATCTTACCTCACCTGATATGGTTAGGAGAGAACAGAACTTAAAGAACAGACCACTATGAGAAAATCTGAAATCAAACCCTGGGTTGTGTGATGGCATTTTGCAAAGCATTAGTGATGCTTGCACTGAAGAGCTGGCATTTCAAATATAGAAGTCTTAAATTCAATGTCTACTATTGGGTAGTTATAACAGTAGGCTTTGAATGTAAGTATAACATTGTAAGGTGAGAGCATTGTAATGTCTTTCTGGACAAGTCTCATCAG
>NW_018392645.1:53917-57657 GCF_900095145.1 Mus pahari | reverse complement strand
AACACCCCTTCATGATAAAAGTCTTGGAAAGATCAGGAATTCAACGCCCCTACCTACACCTAATAAAAGCAATCTACAGCAAAGCAGTAGCCAACATCAATGTAAATGGAAAGAAGCTGGAAGCAATCCCACTAAAATCAGGGACTAGACAAGGCTGCCAACTTTCTCCCTACCTATTCGATATAGTACTTGAAATCCTAGCCAGAGCAATTCGACAACAAAAGGAGATCAAAGGGATACAAATTGGAAAGGAAGTAGTCAAAATATCATTATTTGCAGATGATATGATAATATACTTAAGTGACCATAAAAGGTCCACCAGAGTACTCCTAAACTTGATGAACAGCTTCAGTGCAGTAGCTGGATATAAAATTAACTCAAACAAATCAGTAGCCTTTGTCTACGTGAAGGCCAAATGGAATGAGAAAGAAATTAGGGAAACAACACCCTTCACAATAGTCACAAATAATATAAAATTCCTTGGTGTGACTCTAACGAAGTAAGTGAAAGATCTGTATGATAAGAACTTCAAATATCTGAAGAAAGAAATTGAAGAAGATCTCAGAAGATGGAAAGCTCTCCCATGGTCATGGATTGGCAGGATTATCATAGTCAAAATGGCCATCCTGCCAAAAGCAATCAACAGATTCAATGCATTCCCCGGAAAAATGGCAGCCCAATTCTTTACTGAGTTAGAAATGGATATTTGCAAATTCATCTGGAATAATACCAAACCTCAGATAGCAAAAACCATTCTCAACAATAAAATAACCTCTGGTGGAATCATCATGCCTGACCTTATGCAGTACTACAGAGCAACTGTATATACTGCTACAGAGGAACTGTATACACTACAGAGCAACTGTATATACTGTATAACAGTATATACTGTTGTGGTTACAGTGTGATCCTTGAGTATGGCCCATAGTGCTCTGCAAGTATACCCAAAGACATTGTAAGGTGTGCTTGTTTAGAGATGCAGACTGATTGCAGTACATTTTTTCTAGAGTTTATCCATCTAGACATGTCAAAGACACAGTCTGAAACTCTATCAGGAAGAAATCCTTGCCATGTGGGCATCACCAAAGGGAAGAGTAATCAAGAAGCCATTATCCTACTTAATGTCCAACTTGAAATCTAATTTAAAAGGCAGTCATACAAAGGAGGTGTGAAGCCAGAACACTGACAGAGCCTCTCCTATTGGCACATAGGTTGTGGCACTTCACATTGAAGCATACAATAATTGGTGGCAAACTGTGAGGGTATTAAACTCAGGCCAAAAGACATGATTTATCTTTTTGCCGGGATAAAGTCATATGCTGGAAACTACCTATTGCACAGAAACTAGAAGGCTAAAATGTGTTCTTGAATGTGTGGAGCTACTAAAGATTACTTTTTCAAATATTTACTCAAGAGTTTAAAGCAGATTTCTCATATATAATGTATTAGAGCATTCCTACCTCCTCTATTAGTCAGAATAGCCTCATTCTTGTTGAGAAACCAGAAGACTTGATAGAGAATATACAAACTAGTAGTGAGGAAGTATTCCTCAACACGGGGAGAGCCATGTTTGCTACACTGTGGTGAAGAATATAGATGACTTGGTAACTTTTAAGAACAGGCAGATGGAAATGAGCATGCCACTCCTCCAGGCAAATGGGAGGCCAAAAATGAAGGATAAGAAATTGGAGGCAGGAAAATTGACAAATAGTGTACATACATAGTTTGCATCTGAGAATGCATAAGTGTGCAGGACACACACACACAGTCTCACATGCACACATAGAGACATAGTCACACACACACACACACACACACACACACACACACACACACACACACTAAGGCATTTTCTCAATTAGTCATCAAGGGGGGGGTGCCCATTTTAGGTGGCGCCATCCCTGGGATGGCAGTCTTGGGTTCTATAAGAAAACAAGCTGAGCAAGTCAGAGGTAGTAGTCAGTAAGAAACAATTCTCCATGGCCTCTATATCAGCTCCTGCTTCCTGATGCTCTTGAGTTCTGCCCTGAATACCTTTGGTGATGAACAGCAGTGTGGAAGTATAATCTGAATAAATCCTTTCCTGCACAACTTGTGTCTTGGTCTTGATGTTTGGTGCAGGAATACAAACCCTGACTAGGACAATCATGGTCACTACAAAGTTCTCTTCTAGACCCCCAATGTAGAATTTGCCCAAAAAGCTCCAACATCACCATTGTCTCAACAGCCTATCCCATGTGGACCATTGTAAATAAGATTGCCTTCCCAGTCTTTGGCTTGATGAGATATCCAGGTGCCAATGAATTCATAAAAGAATAATTTAAGGGCATTATTTTGTTACAAGCTCTGGAATGCTGAGTGCAACTGAGTACATCCATCTATAGAAATATTGCCTAGAATTAATTTGTGATTAATAGTGCAAAATAAAAGTGCAAGTAAAGGGATGTCTTGAGGGAACTGGGATGCTCTTATCTGCCACACAAGCTTGGCCACTGTTTTAAAGGTAATGTCTCAATCCTTACCACTTTCCCCAAAACGTTTGCTTCATCTATCAGTGGTAAGGGGTACCAATTTAAGCTCATCTCGTGCCAAAGTTTACTACACCTCAGACCCTTAAACCACACTATTCTTTTATGCAGAAGGATATATTCCATACTACTATCCAAGAGGACTGTAATGTCCTCCTCTGAGTGGCATTGGAAAGGTCATTGGCTGAGGAGTCTTCTCAGGTATCCTGGGCTTGCTCAGTTTGGTTCCTGTGATACTTGTTTCTGAGACACAATGCAATTTTGTTTATGCACCCAAACCAAAGTGAAATAAATATTTCCTTGTGGGTGCAACAATGACCTCACCCAACACTTTACCAACCAGAAAAAAGAAATGCATATGTACTCAAACTCAGGCCCTAGTGCACTTGGAAGTTCCCAATGAATACCCCATACTAAGCACATGAAGTCATCTGAGAGTCCTGAACAGAAAGCTGCTCTCCAGTGTGGATCANAGTCTGTCACACAGCAGGAATGATGNCATCAGCAGGCTTTCACAAAGATGAGCTTTTACATGGGCACCCACACAAAGAAATGGCCCACCTCTCCCAATATCATACAATAGTGTTGAGAACAGTCTTCTTCATCCCTTGTTCTCTCTCAGTGCAACGTGCAGCTCCCTCAGTTGAAGGTGATAATATGTGAGATGCTCAGGGTTTGACAAATTGATATGTTGTTGAATGGCTACCTGTCTGACCGAGGGGTCCTCACAGTCCTGGTAAGAAGGGTTCCATTGCAGTAAAGAGATATGTATATATCGATACATTGGAGAAAGACAAGTTGGCCTATGAATAGTAAGTTGGTTTCCTCTGAAGCAGTACATCCAGTAAAGAACCAGAAAAGAACATTTTGAGTGAGAAAGGTTTGGAGAAGATATTGAATATCTTAAGGAGAGGCCCTTGGTCTTAGCCAGGGAAGACCTATAAGATAAAACCTTTTTGTGGTGGTTCTGCTCTCAACAGCTACCATGAAACTATACATGCTCACTCTGATTATGTGTGCAGTTGCCAGTGAAGTGGAAGTAACAGTGACTGCAACCAGGCCAGGGACCTTATTCATTGACTGCATGGAGTACTAATATCTAGAGCAGGTTAAAGAGAGTAGTGGTATACTTGTTTATTACTTTGAGGGACAGTGTTGGAGTAGTCTCTCTCTCTCTCTCTCTCTCTCTCTCTCTCTCTCTCTCTCTCTCTC
>NW_018392645.1:46027-53667 GCF_900095145.1 Mus pahari | reverse complement strand
TTCCTGAAGCTTGCTGCCACAGCCTGCATGGTTCTGTGATTGTTTTTCCAAATTCATCTCTCAAAAGCAGGTCTGCTGATCAATGCCACTACACCTCAGAGTGACTTCTCTTTCACCTTACATGACCATAGAACTTTACCTCCCCAGTTATAGGGAAGTGATCTGTGTTAGCCCTGGCATCTACTCTGGATTGCAAGATACAGTGTGACAGGAAACAACCAAGGTTTGTTTTATAGAAAGGGAAACACAGACGACATGGCTTGCTCTTGGAACTGAGCATATCTTCTTCAGGGAGAAAAGTCAACTCTGCCTGACATGGAATCACTGGGGTCACTGTTTGTTTTGTCACCTCAAACTTGTTGCTATCTGTGGGCAAAGATGTGACTCTTATGTTCCCATCCATGAGTGATGACCGGACTTTGCCCTCTGTCACTGATGCCTCCCATTTGCAGATCATCCAGGCCTTCTTTTGTTTTGCTTCCAGTGTTTCACCTTTCTTTGTTTTCCATGGATGAGGAGACTCCTTTGGGTAGCACAGCATTTTTCAGAAATCACCCATGCCTTGGGGAAGCAGTTTACAGTAACAAATTGAAAGGACAATGAGCCTTAGTTACAGAATGCAAAAATTAATGTCAGTCAAAATGAAGACCAAAATAGTAATCATAGGCCAATTGATGGGTTGGTCAAGGAAGATTCCATACCAAATTGAGGACATCAAATTGAGCATGTGGGCCAATGATCAGTGATGTGAAAAGTCAGAGATCATTGAACTCCCAGAGTACAAGTTCTTATAAGCCCATAATATTCTTTCCTGCAGATGTATGGGAGCATTGCTCTGAAGAATGGCTATCACTGTCCATAAACTGCAGAAGAGTTTCCTTTGGGATGGGGGGAAGAGAGGGGAGAATCCATGGGATTCTACATTCCTCATGAACTGTCAGAGGAGAGAATACTGCAGCTGTGCCAGAGATGCTGTTGATGTACACTGACCTGTGCTAAGCTCTCTGGACAGGCATCATCTCATGCAACCCTCAGAAGAAGCATTGAGGTGGCCCCACTTTGAAGATGAGGGACAAAGTGAGTTGAATAATCATGAGCTTTCTTTCTTCTTTTCTCTTTTCTTCTCTTCTCATCTCTTGTTACAGTCTGGATTTTCCTGGCTGCATACACCCCTGCTTGCTCTTGCCCAGTTACTCCAAAAGCCTCCACTTTCACTTTTCCTCCTGGTGCCACGGCTCAGTGTGGACCCCAGATCAGACTAGACACCCATGGATCCAGTGCAGAAATGGGATCCAATGTCAATTTCCTTGCCCTTATGCATTGTCACTGTGATGAGCTCCCAAGAAGCCTCTGCANCCCCTCAGCCTTCTTCAGAAAACCTAAGCATGGGTCTCAGCATCTTGAACATCAGTCCCTGCTCAGGTGTCCCTGCCTCTCTGTCAGAGGGGCTTTTCCAGGAGCAGGACCAGGTGAAGAAGGCCCTGTGGCAGCATTGATGGGAGAAGCAGGGCTTTCCTCAGAGGAAGAAAGTCGTCCTGAGGCATTTGTGACGCTGGCACTGGGATCACATGGCACCTTACCTGCTTGAAAGGGATGTCAGAGGCTTTCCCTCAGGTGACAAAGCTCAGAATCAGCTTCAATGTCAGGGCCACATGAAGAATATTGCTGGGATGAGTGGGCAGAGGAAAGCAGCCCCCAACCCTCCTTCCTGGGATATGCCAATACAGGGTCTCAATGGTCTCACCCTCAGCCTGGGAGCTAACAGACTTGTCCCCATGCCAGAGAAGCCTCTGTTGCAGCAGGAGCCAGAGGACATGCACCAGATGGAGAGGCAGCAGGAAAGCCTGAAGATGTTACAGATGATGCTCAAGTAGAGGATGTAAGAAGGCTGAGGTGCTAACTCAGAGAGGATACGTGTGAAAATGCATTTAGAAGGTGGTGCATTGCTGTCTCGGGGGCATGGACTCCTCTGAGGTCAAGGCAATCCACTGCCACTGTATGAGTCCCCAAACTAGTGCTATGAAGTTATTTGTCCATGAAAACATCTCAACTACCCTGCCTGTCTTTTAGCATGCTTTTTTGTATGTGGTGCTACATGTTAGCCTATACAGAAAAAAAACTGTGTACCATTGTTTCCCAAATGTGCATGATATGATTCATACACTGAGAGTCTTCACTTTTTTTTCTTTAGCTCAACACCTCCTCCAACTTCTTGTTAAAAGGAACCAATATCATGTGTGTGTGTGTTTGTATATCTATGTGTGTGTGTGCGTATATATATATATATGTATATATATATACATATATATATATATATGTGTATGTGTGTGTGTGTGTGAGTGATATATATATATATATATATATATATATATATATATATATATATATATATGACATAAATCCCAAGTCTTCTTGATATCAGTGTCTTGAGTACCCCCACAACAAAGATTAATACATACATTGGGGTGCATGTTCTGGGTAATAGAGAAAGAGATTCACTTGCAGCTTCCAGAAACTAAAGCCAGGGAATGCAGGCTTAAGGCAGCAACCCAATGTACTCTAAATGGTAGTGCATCCACTGGTGTGAAACTACATGGAAGAAGAGAAGTTGTCCTCCTTAGCCACACTGAATGGTAGGTCTCTGGAGGAATTTCCCATGTGGTCACTCAATTGTGGTCATAGCAGAAGTTGACTTGAGATTTCAGAACTGTGTGTCATCCCCCTTCCCACATTTACTCTCTGGCTCTTNATCTCACTAATATTACATTTTAAAGACACACAGGCAGGCCAGGAAAGCCATAGTTTCATTTAGANGAGGAGGCAAAGAGATGAGAAGCTCCATTGTGCCTGCTGGGAGCAGCATTGGCCCTCTAGGACTGTACTGAAGGCAGGTTTGGAGGACATCATTAAGGCCTCAGAAATTGGTGATATATGATGAATAGTTATAGGGACTTACATTGCAAAACACATTTTTCCCGTAATGGCATTATATATAGCCATGACCTGAGAATACAATAATACTGACTTGAATCTGGGCAGGGCTGTGCAGTTGTCCCTCAAATGTTCCCTTAGTGGTCAATGGCCAGCAGCGGATAGAACTCTATAAAAGTCTATTGGTGGTAGTATTTGTGATGCGTGTGGTATATTTTTCAGATAAAGATCATGATAATCAATGAGATCAGCTGGGAATGCAGAAATTTACCCCTAGGTGAATTGACAAGAAGGACAGCTTTTACCTGCCTGTATACCATATGGGGTTTAGTGTAGCAGCGTTGACTTGGTCAACTTAGGACTTGACCATTGCTCAAGTTTGCTGCATAACAACCATTTTGCCATGGGAACCAGGAAGCCATGTGTATTTAAAGGGAACCTGATCTTAACCTACAGGCTGATTTTATCTTGTTACTTCTTAGTTGAGTGAATTCAAATCCTGGGTAAGCTCTTCACCATAATTCAGTAACAGTACCCACTACATTATTTCTGAATGACAGCGGGGGCTGGAGGAAGCTGAGAAATACTTTCCTGACAGCCATAATTTTGTGGGTGAGAACTGTGTGGGTGAAGGCATCCTGACAGGATAACCCTTCTCCCTGGCCATTTAGCCACAAGAAACAGAGTCTCTTGTGTACAAGGTAACAGGGGAATATCTTTGAGACATGTCACTGACTGTAGTGTTTGTCATCCTTCATCCTCATATACCCCTTGACCTGTAGAATCTGTACAGTGCACCACCTATATCTCTGTCTGACCAGAGTGGTGCAACAGGATGTATAAATGCATTTTAACTTTACTGACATAAAAGGAATTTGCTTTTGTTTTCAAGGATGGGTGGTCCTCTTATTGTACCAGATGGGATAAAATTCCCTGTTCCAGTGAGTGCCTGGCTCCTGTCGTTTATGTAAAGTGGGAAGTCCTAGTGTGGTCCTGCCAGAGATTGTGAGAGGTAAAGAAACTGGGCAGTGATCTCCCCTTTAGTTCTGGATCAAGGGTTTTGTGTTACATATTGTGAGTTTAGTAACACATTGTCTGAGCCATGCTAGTGACTGTGACAAGTTATATTTCCATTCCACTTAAGTTTGCTTGGTCACTGCACTAATTCTCCTTTTGAAACAACAATGCTTATCATTGTTTCACTCAACAGCCCCTCTTTGAAGTAGTGCCCTGTTTTCCTCCTGTGACTTCTTCCCTTACCTGATTCTTCAACTATCTTGTCAGCTTCCCAATGTCCTCTCTGCATCCAGCATCCCTATCTGCTCNTCTTCAGAGTAAAACAGGAAAGATTCAGAGTTAGATGACAGCATAGGTCGGCACTCATGGAACCATGAGACTTAAGGTCCATTTTGTTGGATACTTAAAAAAGCAACTTCAATCAACAACAGGAACCCCTGTGACTCTGTTGTCCTGGGGATGCAGGAATCTTTGACATGTTGGCTCAGGCTCTGCTGCTAGCCTAATTATCACAAACCCCAGAAAACTTTACCCTACATTGTATAAGAACACTGACAGCTTAGCCAAGAACTCTGTCCCAATCCCTGGAGTGGCTTGTGAGCCTTTGCCCTTGCTCCTTGCTTACCCTACCAGGTGATCCTCTAAGCGGATGAGGTAGTTCTATTTACCATCCCCAAGATGGTTACTTGAGCATTCTTTTTTTTGAGACAGGGTTTCTCTGTATAGCCCTGGCTTTCCTGGAACTCACTCTGTAGACCAGGCTGGCCTCGAACTCAGAAATCCGCCTACCTCTGCCTCCCGTGTGCTGGGATTAAAGGCATGCGCCATCATGCCCAGCTTACTTGAGCATTCTTGATTATCTCAATTGACCATAATCACTGGTTACTCATCTTTACTCCTTTAATTGCCTTTCTTAATCCACCTGCTCTAGGGTGTTGAGCTACACTCTTTTCTGTACTCTGGATGACTGTGTGCCTGTATGTGTGTGCCAGTGTACTCACCCCTGCCTGTGTGGGTAGAGGTTTGAGTTTGAATCTGTTTGTGTTCCTCTGTTGCTTCCTTTCATGTGTATTCAGACTGGTCTTTTGTACAATCTAGCAACTCCAGTTTGGCATCAACTGATTTAGTACTAGTTTCAGGATTCCTCTGTTCTCTGTCTAGCAGCAGTAGGATTATGGGTGTGTCCTTCCAGGCCTAGCTTTGAGTGAGGGCTGTGAATCCAACCTCAGGCCCTCATGCCCTTATGGCAGACACTTTTCCTGCCCACATGGATTCCCAGACATGAGCTGAAGTGTTTTAATTAATCGTATTTGAGCTTCAAATTCTACCATCCCTCTTTCTAAGTACTGAAGCCCCAAACCCAGTGTGCTCCATTTCTCTCATCACACTCTTTGCAGGGGTGCTGCCTGTGTGAGAATACCAGAATGTAATTCTCACACTCACAAGGTAGCAGGCAGCTTCATGAGCACTTTTCAGCACCTCAGATAAGTTGCTCTGTTGTTCTCAACACTGCAGCAAGCATGTTAAAAAGCTGGTGCTACAAAAGGGATTCTAATTATGCCTTGACTATTGTCATGGTGATGCCATTAGAATGCCTTTCATCAGTGAAACTCAATTTACTTCTAAGAGTTCATCTTGCAAACCTCTCATATCCCTTTGAAAATAGAAATACATTTCCCCACTGCAACATTCTGATTTATTCTTAGGAGATGTTGGAAATCCATGTGCCATAAATGTCATGACTGAGTTTGGGACCCCCTGAGGATCCTTGGAAAGAAGTGATAGGCAGAGGTGTAGATTGTTAATCTCATTCAAANCCTACTATGCTATCAATAACCTGGGAGAACAAGCTCTTCATGACAGGATGAAGTATGGTGTGATGCTTACGTAATAGGCAGTCAGGACACATGGAAACTGTCACATGACCAGCCTCATTCTGCAGGACCCAGGCCTAGAATGAAAGTTTGAGAGAGCATGCTCAGTTTTAGAGCCTCCTCAATATTGGCAGTTTACCTAAGATGCTCTGGGCCTGCTTCTAAGAATAAAATTCAAAGACGATGAGGACGTAGATTCTGGCCACCTGCTTCAGGGGTTATTGGTTTTGAGTGAAATATGCAGATCAGTTAGTCTGTTTCCTCATGTTAGTGGAGACTGTGAACAAGCCATGACCCCCAGCCACAGATGCTATTCCTTGTGTGGAGGTGGCCCTCATACTTGTATGCAGGGCACTTTGATAAAAGTGCTGAAATGAGTCTTCTTCGGTGTATTTGATCTGGTGGGTGGTGGAATAGATTCAAACAATTGGAGAACACCACACACACATTAGGGTAGAGTGCAGAGGAAATTGTGACATTTCAAACATGATGTATTTTCTCAGGTTGTAATGCCAAGACAAATGAGCTTAACCAAAAAGAAAACAACAGAGAAGGCTCATAGAAGAATGTGTGTGTGTGTGTTTGTGTTTGTGTGTGTGTGTGAATGTGTGTATTACAATGACAAAATAGTCACTGATTATAGATATGTACAAGATGGTGAAGCTTGCAGAAATATATCCCAAAATATCATCAATTTTTGTTCCCTGAGATTTAACATGATATGGTGAAGTAAATATGCCAAAAAGAATCTCAGTGTATACTTTGATATTTTAATGGCCATTCAATTTTTGTTGTCCCCCAAATTATGAAATAGTGATGCCCTCCCGGTTGGTGCCTGCTCTGGTTCACCTTGAGCATGAACTCGGCATATGATCCAACACACCCCAGAAGACTCTCCATGCCATCTTATGCTCACTGGTGAATGGAACACAATATCTGTTCGAATCCAATCACACCAGGTCTGAGCCAGTAGCAAGGAAGCAGAAAACCAGCCTGACCAGAGACACAAGTCCTTTCCAGTCAGCGCCAGCTCTGGGTCACCTTGGGCGAGAGTCCCCAGAGGAATGTCCACACGAATTTAGGATCACTGGTGAGTGGAATACAACATTTGTTCCAAACCAATTGTGACAGTCCTGTGACAGCAGGAGCAAAGACACTGGAGCTCTCCCTGATGAGCAACTGGGGTTCCTTCTGATCTGTATTGGTATACCTTGGTTTTGAACACACCAGACAGTTCCACTGTCCTCAGAGGAGAGACCAATTCCAGGCACTTTAACAGACCCAGGATCTATGGTTCCAGGATCCCAGGATAACAGGAGCTTGGTCACTCAAGGATGTCAGGGTCTCAGAGGAAGCTTGACTGCTAATAACTCTGACAACAACCAGAATCTCAGGTTCTCAGGAGTCCAGAATTGTAGGATCATAGAGAAAGCTGGACTCTGAGGAGTCCTGAATCAACCAGGATCATAGGAAGGAAAGGCTCCAATCAGATATATTGAGGGATGAAAGCACTTGAGATAATAGGATAACAGGGGGCATCAGAAGAACAGAAGCAACAGAAAACAAGGTTACTCATTATCTATTCAATATAGTACTTGAATTCCTAGCCAGAGCAATTATACAACAATAGGAGATCAAAGGGATAAAAATTGGAAGGGAAGAAATCAAAATATAACTATTTGCAGATGATATAATAGTATATATAAGTGACACTAAAAATTCCACCATAGAACTCCTAAACCTGATAAACAGCTTCAGTGCAGTAGATCAATATAAAATTAACTCAAAGAAGTCAGTGGCATTTCTCTACATAAAGGA
>NW_018392645.1:38736-45317 GCF_900095145.1 Mus pahari | reverse complement strand
CAAGTTCAAGTCTAAGTGGATCAAGGAACTCCACATAAAACCAAAGTCTCTGAAACTTTTAGAGGAAAAAGTGGGGAAAGGCCTCGAAGATATGGGCACAGGGGAAAAATTCCTGAAGAGAACAGCAGTGCCTTGTGCTGTAAGACCAAGAATCGACCAATGGGACCTCATAAAATTGCAAAACTTCTGTAAGGCAAAAGACACTCTCAACAAGACAATAAGGCCACCAACAGATTGGGAAAGGCTCTTTACCAATCCTAAATCTGATAGGGGATTACTATTGAATATAATCTAATAACACAAGAAACTGAACACAAGAAAATCAAATAACACCATTAAAAAATAGAGCACAAGAATAAACAATGAAATCTCAACTGAGGAATTCTGAATGGCTGAGAAGCACCTGAAAAAATGTTCAACATCCTTAATCATCAGGGAAATGCAAATCAGAAGCTGGAAAAACACCAGATGTCCCTCATCAGAAAAATGGATACAGAAAATGTGTTACATTTACACATTGGACTACTACTCAGCTATTAAAAACAATGAATTCATGAAATTCTTAGGCAAATGGATGTATCAGGAGGGTATCATCCTGATTGAGGTAATCCAATCACAAAAGAACTCACATGATAAGTGGATATTAGCTCACAAATTTAGAATACCCAAGATACAATTAGCAAAACACATGTAACTCAAGAAGAAGAAAGACCTAAATGTGGATTCTTCATTCCTTCTTAGAATGGGGAACAAAATATTCATAGAAGGAGTTGTACAGGCCAAGTTCAAAGCAGAGTCTGAAGGAATGACCATCCAGAGACTGTCTCTTGGGGATCCATCCCATAAACAAGCACCAAACCCAGTCACTAGGCACATGCCAATAAGAGCCTGCTGACAGGAGCCTGATCTAGATGTCTCCTGCGAGGCTGTGCCATTTGCTGGCAAATACAGAAGTGGATGCTCACAGTCATCCCTTGGACGAAGCACAAGGACCCCTATGAAGAATCCAGGGAAATAGCCAGGGAGCTGAAGGGAACTGAAGCCCTAATGTAGGAACATCAATATAAAATAGCCAGTACCCTCCTAGCTCCTTGGAACTATACCGCCAATCAAAGAAAATACATGGTGGAACTTGTGGCTCTAGCTATATTTGTAGCAGAGGATGGACTTATCGGCCATCAATGGGAGGAGAGGCCCTAAGTCCTGTGAAGGCTCTATGCCCCAGTGTAGGGGAATGCCAGGACCAGAAATGGGAGTAGGTGGGTTGAGGAGCCAAGGGAAGGGAGAGGAGATAGGGAATTTTCAGAGAGGAAACTAGTAAAGGGGACAACATTTGAAATGTATATAAAGAAAATATCTAATACAAAATGTTATTGTTGATATATATATATATATATATATATATATATATATATATAGAAATAGGGATTATAAATTGTATTGGTTGCTGGCAGGGTAACATACTGAATGAGCAGAAAATGTTGACCTTAATGGGCAGACACTGTATACATGCCTGAGAAGGACATAATGATGGATATCATTGCATCCTGCTTTTACTCCCCCATGTGCTAAATCCCACTGCTTTAACTTGTCTCATAAAAAAACAACAGAAACACCTCTATTATGGAATCATTTTCACAATGATACATGACAAAAATATGAATATCAACCTGGGAACACATAAGCAAGTGTGAATATCACCATGAGTATACATGACCAAATGTGAGTATCAACACTGAGATACATGATCAAATAAGAATATCAACATGTAGATACATGAGCAAGTAAGAATATCAATATGAAGATACATGACCTAGTACGAATATAAATATAGGTATACAAAACGAAGTGAGAATAGAATCATGTGGACACAAGCTCAAGTGTGAATATCAGTATGGGAATACATGAACAAACGTGAATATCAATGTGGGGATATATGACCAAGAAGGAATAGAGAAACCAGTATACATGACCAAGAGTGAATATCCATGTGAAGATATAAGACCAATAAGAATATCAACTGATATGAAGTGTGGATGTCAACACAGGGTCACATTACTACATGTGAATATCTACACGGGGACACACGACGAACTTTGAATAGCAACACGTGGACAAATGAGTAAGTGAGTATATCAGGAATGGTACACATGACCAAGTAAGAACATCAACATGAGGGATACATGACCAAGTGAGAATAGCAACACTGTGATGCAAAACAATGTATATATAATAACATGGGTATAAATGACCAAGTGGTAATATCAAAAAAGGAATCATGATCAAGTGTGACTAACAGCAGTTGCACACATGAGCGAGTATAAGATCACTGCAATACATGACCAAGTGTGAGTATAAAAATGGGGATATATAAATAAATGTGAATATTAACTCGTGGACACATGACCAAGTGAGCAAAGCAACATGGCAAAACATGATCAAATGAGAATATCAACATTGTGATGCATGAACATGAGTGAATATCAACATGGGGATATATAAAAAGTGTGAATATCAACATGGGGCTAGATGACCAAGTGAGAATATCAACACAGAGATACATGACCAAATGTGACTATCAACATATCAACACAAGCATACATGATCTGGTGTGAATATAAAAATGGAGATACATGAGCAAGTGTGAATATCAATATGGGGATACATGTTCAAGTGAGAATAGCAACAGGAGCATACATGACCAAGTATGAATATCAACAAGAGCACATATGATCAAATAAGAATAGCAACACAATGATACATGAACAAATATGAATATCACCATAGAGATATATGACCAAGTGTGACTAACAGCACAGGGATACATGACCCAGTATGAATAACAACACAGGTATAAATGACCAAGTGTGTCTATCAACACAGGGACACATGACAAAGTGTAATTATCAACACAGTGATACATGACCAAGTGTGTATATCAAAATGGAGGTACATGACCAAGTGTGAATAGCAAAAGAGGTTTATATTACCAAGTGTTAATATCAACACTGGGATACATGATAAAGTATGAATATTAACATGGGGTTGTATGACTAAGTGTGGCTATCAAAACTGAAATACATGACCAAGTGTGAATATCAACAAAAGACAATTCAGCAAGTGAAAATATCAACACAGGGACATATGACAAACTATGATATCAACACTGGGATACATGACCAAGTATGAATGTCAACACAGGGATACATAACCACGTGATAATAGCAGAACATGTATACATGATCAAGTGTGACTATCAAGACTGAGATACATGAACATATGTGAATATCAACATGGGAACACATAACCAAGTGAAAATATCAACATGGGGATCCATGACCAAGTGAAAATAGCAACAATGGGATATATGAAAAAGTGTGAACATCAACACTGAGATACATGACTAAGTGTGAATATCAATATGGCGATGCATGACCAAGTGTGAATATATTCATGGGGACACATGACCAAGTGAGAGAAGGAACACAGGGATACATGACTAAATGTGAATATTACAGGAGGATACATGTCCAGGTGGAAATATCAACACTGGGGTACATGAACTAGTATGAATTTCAACAAAGGTATATATGAATTAATGTGTGAACATCAACTTGGGGATACATGCCCAAGTGTGAATATCAACAAGGGGATACATGCCCAAGTGAGAATAGCAATTTACGGATGCATACCAATGTGTGAATATCAGGAGGGATACATGAAAAGTGAGAATAGAAACGTGGGTATACATGACTAAAAGTGAATATCAACATGGCAGTACAAGACTAAGTCTGAATATCAACAAATGGATACATGACCAAGTGTGAATATGAACACTGGGATACAGGACCAAGTGTGAATATTGACACGGTAATACATGGTCAAGTTTGAATATCAATAGGGGCTTACATGACCAAGTGAGAATAGGAACATATAGATTCATGACTAAGAGTGAATATCAACATGCAGACACTTCACTAAGTGTAACTAACAACACAGGGACACATGACCAAAAGGTAATATCCACATGGCCATATAAGGTGAAGTGTGAATGTCAATATGGCATTACATGACCAAGAGAGATTACCAAACAAGTATAGTTTAACATGTGTGAACATTAACAATCAAAAATGGGATACATGAACAAGTGTGAATATCAACAGGGGGATACATAACTAAATAAAAATATCAACACAGAGATCTATGAACTAGTGTAAATATCAACAAAGGAACAAATAACCAAGTGAAAATAACAACATGGGGACATATGAACACATGTGTATATCAAGATGTCGAGAATGACTGAATGGGAATATCAAAATGGGGACAAATGGCCAAGAGAGTATAGCAACAGCANAATACATGACCAACTGTGAATATCAATAGGGGACATATCCAAGTGAGAATAGGAACACAGGTATACATAAACAAGTGTGTATATGAACAATGGAATACATGACCAAGTGTGGATCTCAACATGGGGATATATGATCAAAACTGACTATCAATATAATTAACCAAATGTGAATATCAACCTGGGAACACATAATCAAATGAGAATATCAACACAGGTATCCATGAACAAGTGTAATATCAACACAGCAATACACTACCAAGTATGAACAACAAAATGGGGATACATGACAAAGAGAGTGTAGCAACATTGGGATACATGACCAAGTGTGAATATTCAAATTGGGACATATGACCATGTAAGACGAGCAACACAGTGATACATGAGGAATTGCAAATATCAAAACTGGAATACATGACTAAGTGGGGGATATCAACATGTGGATATATGAAGAAGTGTGTCAATCAACATTGAGATATATGACCAAATGTGAATATCAACATGGGGACACATAACCAAATGAAAATATCAACAAGTGGATCTATGATCAAGTGAAAATATCAACATGGAGACACGTGAACAAGTGGAATAACAACAGAAATGGAAGACCAAGTGTGAATATCAACACAGCATTATATGACCAAGTAAGAATATCAAAATGACACAGGACCAAGTTAGAATAGCAATTTAGTGATATATGATGAAGTGTAACAATCAACACAAGGATTCATAAGCAATTGATAATATCAAAACCAAGTACAAGACTAAGTGTGAATATCAACACTGAGATACATGAGCAAGTATGGATATCAACATGGGGATATATGACAAAATATGTCTATACATATTTAAATACATAACAAAGTATGAATATCAACATATGAATACATAGCCAAGTGAGAATATCAACATGGGTATCTGAGACCATGTGTAAATATCAACAAGGGGACAAATGACCATGTGAAAATATCAACATGTGGATACATCACCAAGTGGGATATCAAAATGGGGACATATGACAAGGTGAGAATAGCAACAGAATGATACACAACCAAGAATGAATATCAATATGGTGGTACATAACCAAGTGAGAATAGCAAGACTGGAATACATAATGTAGTGCGAACATCAACATGGGTATATATGAATAAGGGAGAATAGCAACAAATATATGTAGGACCAATTTAATATCAATGTGGAGATACATGACAAAGTGTGAATACCAACACAGGGATATGTGACCAAGTGTGTGGATATCAAGAGAGGGATATGAAACCAAGTAAGAATAGCAATATATGTGTACATGACCAAGTGTGAATGTAAACGGAGTCTTACATAACCAATTGTGAATATCAAAATGGGGATATATGACCAAGTATGACTATTAACACTGAGATACATGATGACATGTGGATATCATAATGAGAAAACATAACCAAATGAGATTATCAACAAAGGCATCTGTGACAAAGTGTGCATATCAAAATGGGCACACATGACCAAGTGAGAATTGGAACATGGGTATATAGGACCAGGAGTGAATATCAAAACTGGGATACATGAGCAAGTGGGGATATCAACATGCAGATATATGAAGAAGTTTGTCAATCAGCATTGAGCTACATGACCAAATGTGAATATCTACATGGGGACACATAAACAAATGAGAATATCAACACAGCTATTCATTACCAAGTATAAATATCACCAAGACAATAAAGGACCAACAATAAACATCAAAACGGGGATGCATGACCAAGTGAGAATAGCAAGATGAGGATACTTAAAATAGTGAGAATATCAAAATGTGGATAAATGAACACGTCAGAATAGCAACAAAAGTATACAAGAACAAGTGTGGATATCAATGTGGAGATACATGACTGAGTGTGAATATCAACCAAGGGGTATGTGACCAAGTGAAAATAGCAACACATGTCAATAGTGGATTACATGACCAAGTGTTTATATCAAAGAGGGAATATATGACCAAGGGTGACTATCAACAATTAGATACATGACAATATATGAATATCAACATGTGGATATATAACCAAATGAGACTCTCAACACAGACATCCATGACCAAGTAAGCATACCAAAATGAACACACATGACTAAGTGAGATTGGGAACACGAGCATACATGAGCAGGTGTGAATATCAACATTGGGATATGGGATCAAGTGTGAATATCAACATGACAACACATGCCCAAGTGTGAATAT
>NW_018392645.1:26426-34055 GCF_900095145.1 Mus pahari | reverse complement strand
TTTGGACTGCAGACTGTAAGTCATCAATAAATTCCTTTACTATATAGAGACTATCTGCAAGTTCTGTGACTCTAGAGAACCCTGACTAATACAGGGGACATATGTCAAAGTAAGAATAGCAACATAATACAGGACCATGTGTGAATATCAAAACTGGAATACATGACTGAGTGGGGATGTTACCATGTAGATATATGAAGAAGTGTTTTAATCAACATTGAGATACATGGTCAAATGTAAATATCAACATAAGAACACATAACCAAATGAGAATATCAACAAGGGTAGCCATGACCATGAATAAATATCAACATGGCTGTAAATGACCCAGTATGAACATCAAAATGGGAATATATGATCAAGTGAGAGTAGCAACATTGGGATACATGACCAAGAGTGAATATGAAAATGGGGACTGGACTGGCTAGCTTTGTTTCAGCTTGACACAGCTGTAGTTATCACAGAGAAAGGAGCTTTAGTTGGGGAAATACCCCCATGAGATCCAGCTGTGAGGCATTTTCTCAATTAGTGATCAAGTGGGAGAGGCCCCTTGTGAGTTGGACCATCTCTGGGCTGGTAGCCTTGGGTTCTATACGAGAGCAGGCTGAGCAAGCCAGGGAAACAAGCCAGTAAATAACATCCCTCCATGGCTTCTGCATCAGCTCCTGCTTTCTGACCTGCTTGAGTTCCAGTCCTGCATCCTTTGGTGATCAAAAGCAGTATAGAAATGCAAGCCAAATAAACCCTTTCCTCCACAACTTGCTTCTTGGTCATAATGTTTGTGCAGGAATAGAAACCCTGACTAAGACAGGGACATATGACCAAGTAAGAATACCAAAGAAGTATGTCTATCAATATGGATATACATGACCAAGTGTGACTATCAACATGGGGACACATAGCCAAGTGTGGATATCAACAGAGGGATACGTGACCATTTGAGAATAGATATACATGTATACATGACAAAGACTAATTGTCAGCAGTAGTTTACATGACCAAGTGTTCATATCAAAATGGGGATATATGACGAAATGTGACTTAACAAAACTGAATTACATGATGAAGTATGAATATCGACATGGTACACATAAGCGAATTAGATTATCAACACAGGCCTCCATTACCAAGTGTGAGTATAAAAATGGGCACACTGGACCAAGTGAGAAGAGCAACACTGGGATACATGAACAAGTCTGAATATCAACCCTGGTATACAGGACCAAGTGTGAATATCAACATGGCAATACGTGGCCTAGTGTAAATATCAATAGGGAGAAACATGAACAAGTAAGAATTGGAACACAGGTATACATGAACAAGTATGAATTTGAACAATGGGACACATGACCAAGTGTGGATATCAACANGGGAATGTATAATCAAAAGTGACTATCAACACTAGGATACCAGGCCAAATGTTAATATCAACATCAGGACATAAAAACTAATGATAACATGAACACTGGTATTCATGACCAAGTTTAAGTATCACCCTGATACTACATGACCAAGTATGAACATCAAAAGGAGGATATATGACCAAGTGAGAGTAGTGACATTTGCACATATGACCAAGTAAAAATAACAACACATGGCCATTATAATTATAACATGGGTATAAATGACCAAGTGTGAATATCAACATGTTTATACCATACAAAATGAAAATATCAAACATAGTATACATGACCAAGATTTAATATTAACATGGAGGGACATGACCATATGTGAATATCAACACAGGTATACAATATCAAGTGTGACTATTAACACTAAGATACAAGACCAAATCTGAATATCAAAATGGAGACACATAAACAAGTGAGAATACCAACATGGAGATCCATGACTAAGTGTAAATATCAACATGGGGATCCATTACTGAGTGAGAGTATCACCATGGGGACACATGACCAAGTGTGAACATTAACATGGGGATACATGCCAAGTTTGAATATAAACAAGGGGATACATGACCAAGTGCGAATAGCAACAATGAGATACATAACCAAATGTGAATATCAACATGGGGATACAGGAAAAAGTGAGCAGAGCAACATGGGTATACATGATCAAGAGTGAATATCAACATAGTGATAAAAGAACAAGTGTGAATATCAAAATGAGTATATATGAGCAAATATGAATATTAACACAGGGACATATGAACAAGTGAGATTAGGAACACGTACTTACATGATCAAGTGTGAATATCAACACATGGACACATCACCAAGTGTGACTATCAACACAGGGATACATGACCAAGTATGAATATCAACACGGTAATACATGGTGATGTGTGAATATCACTATGGTGATACATTACGAAGTATCTCAAACACAAGAACACATGACAAAGAATTTATATCAACATGTTCAGGATTACTAACAACACTGTGATACATGACCAAATTTGAATATCAACATGGTGGTACATGACCAAGTGAGAATAGCAACATGGGGATGCATGATCCAGCATGAATATCAATATGGTGAAACATGACTGAGTGTGAAAAACAACACAGGTATACATGACCAATTTTGAATACCAACACTGGGGTAAATGAAGAGGTGTGAATATCAACATGAACAAGTGTGCATATCTACACTGTGATACATGACCAAATGTGAATTCAACATATAGCCACATAAGCAAGTGAGAATTTAACATGGGGATCTATGACAAGTTGAAAATGTCAACATAGGGACACATGAAAAAATGAGAATATTACCACAGGGATACGTGACCAAGTGTGAATATCAAAATGGCAATATCCGACCTTGTGAGAATATCATAATGAGTATATTTGACCAAGTATGAGTATTAACAGGGACACATATGAACAAGTGAGAATAGGAACATGTAGTTACATGACCAGAAGCAAATATCAACATATAGATACATCACCACGTGTGACTGCCAACACTGGGATACATGACCAAGTGTGAATATCAAAATGGCAATATCCGACCTTGTGAGAATATCATAATGAGTATATTTGACCAAGTATGAGTATTAACAGGGACACATATGAACAAGTGAGAATAGGAACATGTAGTTACATGACCAGAAGCAAATATCAACATATAGATACATCACCACGTGTGACTGCCAACACTGGGATACATGACCAAGTGTGAATATAAACACGGTGGTACATAGTGATGTGAGAATATTAATATTGGGATACACGACCAGGTGAGAATTGCAACACAGGTATACATGCCCAAATGTGAACATGAACACAGCAATATATGACCAAGAGAGCAAGTGATTAACTTAAACATAGAAACACATGACTGAGCATTTATATCAACATGCAATCACATGAACAAGGAAGACTAACAACACTGATACATGAACAAATGTGAATATCAACATGGAGACACATAACCAATAAGAATTTCAACACAGGGATCCATGACGAGGTGTAAATTTCAACAGAGGGACACATGATCAAATGACACTATCAACATAGGGATACATGACCAAGTGTGAGTATCAAAATGGAGATATATGACAAAGTATGAATATCAAAACAGTGATACATAACCAAGTGAGAATATCAACATATATTTGACCAAGTATGAATATTAACATGGGCACATATGACCAAGTGAGAATAGCAACATGTAGTTATATGACCAGGAGTGAATATCAACACATGGATATATCACCAAGTATTACTCTCAGCACAGGGATACATGACCAAGTGAGAATCACAACACAGTTATACATGATAAATTGTGAATATCAACACTGTGATACATGACAAAATATGGATATCAACATGGGAATATATAAGCAAGTGTGACTATCAACAATAGGATACACAACCAAATGTGCATATCAATATAGGGACACATAACCAAGTGAGAATAGCAACAAGGATATACATAACCAAGTGTGAATATCAACACGCGGATAAATGACTAGGTGAGAATAGTAACACAGGTATACATGAACAAGTATAACTATCACGAGTGGGATGTTACGAACACATGAGAATATCAAAATAGGGATACCTGAACAAGTGTGACTATCAACACTGAGATACGTGAACAAGTATAAATATCAACATGGGACACATAAACACATGAGAATATCAACACAGGGATCCATTACCACATGAAAACCTTAATATGCGTACAAATGACCAAGTGGGATTAGGAACACAGGGATACATGAAAACATGTGAATATATACATGTGGATACATGACCAAGTGAAAGTATACACACGAGGATAGAGGACAAAGTATGAATATCAACATGGGGATACACGACCATGTGAGTATATCAACATGGGAATACATGACCAAGTTTGAGCCTAGACATGGTGATATATGACCACATATGAATAACAAAATGAAGACACACGAATAAGTGAAAATAGCAACAAAGTAGTACATAACCAAGTGTGAATATCAGAACAGCAATACATGACCAAGTATGAATATCAACAGTACAATACATGACCAGGTATGAAAATAAGCATGGGGATATATGATCAAGAATGAATATCAACATGGGGATACATGATCATGTGAGAATATCAACATGGAGATATATGACCAAGTGTGCATATCAATATGGGAACACATGAACAATGAGAATAGTAACATGGCAATACATGACCCAAGTGTGAATATCAACATGGTGATACATGACCAAGTGTGAATACCAACACATGGACAAAAGATCAGGGAAGAATACCAACACAGTGATACAAGACAACATGTGAATATCAATGTGGGATAGATGAACAAGTGTAAGTATCAACATGGGAACATATGANCAAGAGAGATAATAACAGGGGATCCAATCCAAGTGTAAATACGTAAACAGGGACACATCACCAAATGAGAATATCAACATGGGTATTACAATACTAAGTGTGAATATTAAAATGGGCATATATAACCAAGTATGTCTTTGAAAACTGACATATATGATCAAATGTGAATATCAAAATGGGNCTATATGACCATGCTAAAATATCAACATGGGGGCACATGACCAAGTGGGAAGAGCAAGACTGGAGTACATTTCAAAATGTAAATATTAACACAGCGATTCAAGTCCATGTGTGAATATCAACATCAGGATGCATGACCAAGGGAGAATAACAACACAGGTACACCTGAGCAAGTGAGAAGAACAACACAGGGATACATGACAAAGTATGAATTACAACCAGGGGAAATATGAGCAAGGGGTAATAGCCACATAGTTATACATGACCAAGTGTGACTATCAACAGGGTGTTAAATGACCAAGTATGAATATTAACATGGAGGTACAAGACTAAGTGTGAATATCAAACAAGGATACATGACCAAGTATGAATGTCAACACTGGGATGCATGGCCAAGTGAGATTTTCAACACAGAAATACAAGAAAGGTATGAACATCAACATGGGGATATATGACAAAGTGTCAATATCAATGTGGGGACACAGGACCAGGTGAGAAGAACAACATTCAGGTACACAAACAAGTAGGAATATCAACACGGTGGTACATGACAAAGCGAGAACAACAACACTGGTATACATGACAAAGTTTGAATATCAACACTAGTATGCATGACCAAATGTGGATATCANCATGGGGAAATATTAAATTGTGTGACTATCAACAATGAGACATATGATCAAATGTTAATATCAGCTTGGTGATACCTAATCAAGTGAGAATATTAACACAGTAATTCATATGCAAATCTAAATATAATACAGGGACACATGACAAAGTGAGAATATCAAAATGGAAATATATGAACAAATGTGAATATTAACATGGTGATACATGATCAAGTGTAAATATTAAATGGGGACACATGAACAAGTGAGAATAAAAACATGATGATACATAACCCAGAGTGAATAGAAACATGACAAACTGAATATCAACATGGGAACACTTGACNAAGTGTGAATATCAACACGAATATTCATGACCATGTGTAAATATCAATAAGGGGATATATGATCANGTGAGAAGAGCAACACAGGGACACATAACTAAGTGAGAATATCAACATGAAGATCCAAGACCAAGTGTAAATATCAACAAAGGGACACATGACCAAGTGTGAATGTTAATAGTGGGATACATAACCAAGTGTGAATATCTACAGTGGAATATAAAAACAAGTGTGGATATCAACATGTGGATACATGACCAATGTGACTATCAACAAATAGATACATGACTAAGTGTGAATATCAACATGGGGACACATGATCAAGTGAGAATATCAACACCGTGATCCATGACCAAGTGTAAATTCAAAAGTGAGACACATGTCCAAGTGAGAATAGCAACACGTAGATATATGAACAAGTGTAAATATCCACATGGTGATAAATGGACAAATGTGAATGTCAAAATGGGGACACATGACCAGGTGAGAATATCAACAGGGAGATAAATGAGAAAGTGTGAATATTAACATGGGGACACATATCCAAGTGTGAATATCAATATTGGGATACATGACCAAGTGACAATAGCAACAAAGTTATGTATGACCAAGTGTGACTATAATCACTGGGATACATGACCAGGTATGGGCATCAACATGGGAATACATGACCAAGTGTGACTATCAACAGAAACACACCTGACCAAGTATGAATAGCAACAAGGTGATTCATGACCAAGTGTAAATATCAACAGAGCAATCCATGTCCACATGTTAACATCAATATGGGGATACATTACCAAGTGAGAATAGCAACACAGGTATAAATGACCAAGTGTGAATATCAACAATGGGATACATGACCAAGTGTGGGTATGAACATGGAGATATATGAACATGTTTGACTATCAACACTGAGATACTTAACTAAATGTGAATTTCAACATGGAGACACATAACCAAGTGAGAATATCAGCAGAGGGATGGAAAACCAAGTATAAATATCAACATGGGGACACATGATTAAGTGAGAATATCAACATGAAAATGCAGGAGAAAGTGTAAATATTAACACAGAGATACATGACCAGGTGAAAAATTAACATTTTGATACATTTTCAAGTATTAATATCAACTTGGTGACACATGACAAAGTGTGAATATCAAAATGGGACACATTCCCAAGTGAGAACCGCAACACTGAGATACATGACCAGGTATNAATATTAACATGGTGATATATGAACAAGTATGTGTATCAACACTGAGACATATGACTAAATGTGAATATCATCTTAACCAAGTGAGAATATTGACATCATAATCCATGACCAAGTGTAAATTAAACAGTAGGACACACGAACAAGTGAAAATATCAAAACATATATACATGACTGGTACACCCACTCCAGTAGTGACTCACATGACAGGCCTAGAATCCTGGACACAGTCCTGAGGTGAAAAGTTCACGGAAACNTAGTCTCCTGGAACTGTGGCATCCCTTATAACAAATGCTCCAAACTTGTCCTTGNGAATGGATCTGTGTGATTTTTTTCAGTATTGTTTTATTATAGGTGTCTCCAATCAATGACTTGTCAAATACCTAAGCAAAATCGAACTTTGCTTCCTGGCCTTCACCAAGGCCCTAGGTAGACCTTGAGCCAACCCTGGGCTTGGAATTCAGTAAGAATGTT
>NW_018392645.1:24100-25896 GCF_900095145.1 Mus pahari | reverse complement strand
GTCTTTATGTTTGCATTTTTCTGTTTTGTGTAAGAGTCATTAAGACCCTGGTATCTTCATTGTACCTTGCTGAAGTGTCACCTAATTTCCCTATTTTCTTCTGTAGTAAAAGTCTGATGCTCAATTTGACAAATTACATTCAGATACACACTCTCTCTGTGTCTATGTCTGTTTGTCATCCACGCCAACTCCTTGCTTTCTTGTAACCAGCGGAACCCGAGTTCTTCCTGTGGTTCGAGGACTCAAGTGAGGTCCGTCTGCAGCACATGACCAAGTGTAAACATTCACATGGTGATATATGAACAGGTGTGAGTATAAAATGGGGACACATGGCCAAGTGAAAATAGCAACATGGTGATCAATGAACCAAGTGTGAATATGTTACAGGGATATATAACCCAAATTTGAATATCAATATGGGGATACATGAATAAGTGTGACAATTAACATGCAGATACATGACCAAGTGAGAAAAACAGCACACTGATACATGACCAAGTGTGGATATCAACATGGAGATATATGAACAAGTGTGACTATTAGCACTGAGATACATGAACAAAACCAAATATCAACATGGGGACAAATGACCAAGTATGAATATCAATATGGGATGACATTATTAAGTGACAATAGCAACACAATTATACATAACCAAGTGAGAATATCAACAGCGGGATACATGACCAAGTGTGTATATCAAAACTAGGATCAATGACCGAGTGAGAGAATATCAACGCATCCATATATGACCAAGTGTAAATATCCACACAGTGATACATGAACAAGTGTGAATATCAAAATTGGGACAGATGATCAAGATAGAATAGCAACATGGCAATACATGACCAAGTATGAATATCAACATGGGGATACATGACCAAGTGTGCCATGGACTGGCCTTAGTCGGCCCCCCTCAATCCTCAGGAGAAATCAGGGTTTCCATATAGGTGGGCAGGAGTCAGCGAAAAGTGACAAACAAATGCAGAAACAAGGGAGTGTGCTATATCTGAATGTAATTTGTCAAAGTGAGCATCAGTCTTATATATTATAGGAAACAAAGAAATTCAGTGATACATTAAGGCCATCCAAGGTACATTGAAGTTATCTGATGCAAAATTACTTTTACAACAAAACAGAGGAATGCATACTTAAAAGCTAAAAGGAACCAACTGGGATAAAATCAATGTTAACAACTGGGATCAAAAGAAGCCCCACCTAAGGTCAGCTTAATCTTAGAAGTCAGGGGTAAGGGCTTCATGCCCTTGCCATAGTTCCAATTCTAGTCTAATGTATAGTCCACCTTCCCCCTAGGCCATTGTAAATTCCTGTGTATGGGAGTGACTCAGCTATCTATTGTTCTAAGTATTTACTATGTAGTCTAGCCCTGAGAATACTAGCTCTATTCTAGTGAATTCTAATGCCTGATTACTTTCACTGTCTCCCTTACAATACTTGAGGTAAATCTGAATGTTACTGAATAGGTAACATTCTTACTAAATTCCAAGCCCAGGGTCGGCTCAAGGACTATAAAGGACATTGAAACACTGGTAGAGACTAACCTAGCTTAGCTATATGTCAAAATCAATTCTTAGAGGCATTTATAATAAAACAATATTGAGGGAAAGCACATAGATCCTTTCACCGACTAAAGCAAGGACAGATTTGGAGCATTTGTTATTACAGGATGCCACAGTTCCNGGAGACTAAGTTTCCATGAACTTTTCGCCTCAGGACTGCATCCAGGCTTTTGGGCCTGTCACCCAAGATCAAGAGTAAATGTCAACAAAGGGACA
>NW_018392645.1:10971-19987 GCF_900095145.1 Mus pahari | reverse complement strand
AAAACAAAGAAAGAATATTAAAATCAGTAAGGGAAAAAGGTCAAGTAACATATAAAAGCAGACCTATCAGAATTACATTTGACTTCTCCTCCAGAGACTTTGAAAGCCAGAAGATCCTGGGCAGATGTCATACAGAAAATAAGAGAACACAAATACCAGCCTAGGCTACTATACCCAGCAAAACTCTCAATTACCATAGATGGAGAAACCATGGTATTCCATAACAAAGCCAAATTTACACAGTATCTTTCCACAAATCCAGCCCTTCAAAGGATAAAAACAGTAAAATTTTAACACAACTAGAAAAACTAAGCTCAAGAAAAATCGAGAAAGTAATCTTTCAACAAACCTAAAAGAAGATAGCCACATGAACAGAATAACAACTCTAACAACAACCAAAAAGGAACCAACAAGGAATTTTCCTTAATACCTCTTAACATCAATGGGCTCAGTTCCCCAATAAAAAGACATAGACTAACAAACTGGTTACATTAAAAAGGACCCAACTATTTGCTGCATACAGGAAACACATCTCAGAGACAAAGACAGACACTACCTCAGACTAAAATTCTGGAAAACATTTTTCCAACAAATAGTGCCCCAAAACAAGTTGGAGTAGCCAGTCTAATATGGAATAAAATTAACTATCAACCTAAAGGTCTCAAAAAAGTCAAGGAGGGACAGTTTTTCGTCATCAAAGGTAAAATTTTCCAAGAAGAACTACCAATTCTTAATACCTATGCTCCAAATAAAAGGGCATCCACATTAATTAAAGAAACTTTGCTAAAAGTCAAAGCACATATTATACCTCACACAATAATAGTGGGAGACTTCAACACCACATTCACATCAATGAACAGATCTTAGAAACAGAAACTAAACCGAGACACTGTGAAACTAACAGAAGATATGAAACAAATGGATTTATCAGATATCTATAGAACATTTCATCTTAAAACAAAGGGATATACCTTCTTCTCAGCACCTCATGGTACTTTCTCAAAAACTGAACATATAATGTCACCAAACAGATCTCGGCAGATATAAAAATATGAGAATCCTCCCATGTGCTCTATGAGGTCACCATGAACTAAGGCTTATCTTTAATGACAACATAAATAATAGAAATCCCACATACATGTGGAAGCTGAACAACACTCTACTCGATCACCCAGTCAAGGAAGAAATAAAGAAAGAAAATAAAGATTTTTTTAGAGTTTAATGAAAATAAAGCCACAACATACCCAAACTTATTTGGCACAATGATAGTTGTCCTAAGATGAGAACTCATAGTTCTGAGTGCCTCCAAAAAGAAGCTGGATCGAGCACACACTAGCAGCTGGACAGCACGCCTAAAAGCTCTGGAACAAAAGGAAGCAAATTTACCAAAGAAGAATAGACAGCAGAAAATAATCAAACTCAGGGCTGAAACCAACCAAGTGGAAACAAAAAGAACTCTACAAACAATCAACCAAACCAGTAGCTGGGTCTTTGAGAAAATAAACAAGATAGATAAAGCCCTAGCCAGACTAACTAGAGAGCACAGTGACAGTATCCTAATTGACAAAATCAGAAACGAAAAGGGACATATAGCAACAGAATATGAGGAAATCCAAAATCAATCAGATCCTACTACAAAAGCATATGCTCAATAAAAATGGAAAACCTGGAAGAAATGGCAATTTCCTAGACAGTTACCAGGTACCAAATTTAAATCAGGATCAGATTAACAATCTAAACAGTCCCATTTCCCCTAGAGAAATGGAAGCAAAGGATAAAAACAGGAAAACTTCAACACAAGGAGGGAAACTATGCTCTAGAAAAAAGCAAGACAGTAATCTTTCAACAAACCTAAAGGAAGATAGCCACATGAACAGAATTCCAANTCTAACATCAAAAATGACAGGAAACAATAAGGACTTTTCCTCAATATCTCTTAATATCAATGAACTCAATTACCCAATAAAAAGACATAGACTAACACACTGGTTACATAAACAGAACCCAACATTTTGCTACTTACAGGAAACCCACCCAAGTGACAAAGACAGACACTACTTCAGAGTAAAAGGCTGGAAAACAATTTTCCAAGCAAATGTTCCCAAGAATCCAGTTGGAGTAGGCATTCTAATACTGAGTAAAATCGACTTTAAACCTAAAGTTATAAAATAAGATAAGGAGTGACACTTCATACTCATGAAAGTTAAAATTTAATACGATGAACTCTGAATTCTGAACATGTATGTTCCAGATGCAAGAGCATCCATATTCATTAAAGAAACTTTCCTAAAGCTCAAAACACACATACCACACTGCATACTATAATAGTGGGAGAGTTAAACGCCCTACTCTCATCAATGAATAGATCATGGAAATATTAAATGTACAAAAACACAGTGGAACTAACAGAAGTTTTGAAACAAAAGGATTTAAGAGATATCTATAGAACATTTTATCCTAAAAAAAAGGATACACTATCTTCTCAGCACCTCACAGTACCTTCTCAAAGTTTGACAATATAATAGGTCTCAAAACAGGCCACAACAGATACAAGAAGATTGAAATAATTCCATGCGTCTTATAAGATAACTACAGACTAGGGNTGATCTTCAATAACAACATAAATAATAGAAAGCCCACATACATGTAGAAGCTGAACAACACTATTCAGTGATAACTTGGTCATGGAAGAAATAAAGAACTAAAAACTTTCTAGAGTTTAATGAAAATGAAGCCACAACATACCCTACTTTATGGGACACAATGAGAACAGTCCTAAGAGGAAACCTCATAGCTCTAAGTGCTTCCAAAAAGAAACTGGAGAGAGCATACACTAGCAGCAGGACAGCACACCTGAAAGCTCTAGAACAAAAAGAAATAAATTCACTCCAGAGGAGTAGACGGCAAGAAATGATCAAAATCAGGGCTGAAATCAAATAAGTGGAAACAAAAAGAACTATACAAAGAATCANCCAAACCAGGAGTGGGTTCTGTGAGAAAAATCAACAAAACAGATAAATCCTTAACAGAATAACTAGAAGGCACAGAGACAGTATACTATTAACAAAATCAGAAAGAAAAGGAGACTTAACAACAGAAACTGAGAAAATCCAAAAAATCATCAGGTCCTACTACAAAATACTTTACTCAACAAAACTGGAAAACCTGGATGAAATGGACAATTTTCTAGACAGATACCAGTTACCAAATTTAAATCAGGATCAGATTAATGATCTAAATAGTCTCATATACACTAAAGAAACAGAAACTGTCCTTAATAGTCTCCCAACAACAACAACAAAAGCCCAGGACCAGATGGGCATAGTGCAGAATTTTATTACATTTTCAAAGAAGATCTAATACCAATACTCTTCACAATATTCCACAAAATAGAAACAGAAGGAACTCTACTCATTTCATTCTATGAAGCCACAATTAATCTGATACCTAAACCACACAAAAGACCCAAGAAAGAAAGAGAACTTCAGACCAATTTCCCTTATGAATATCGATACAAAAATACTCGAGAAAATTCTGGCAAACTGAATCCAAGTACACATCAAAATGANCATTCATCATGATCAAGTAGGCTTCATCCCAGGGATGAGGGGATAGTTCAATATACAGAAATCCATCAACGTAATCCACAATATAAACAAACTTAAAGTAAAAAAAAAACACATGATCATCTCATTAGATGCTGAGAAATCATTTGACAAAATACAACAATTCAGGATAAAATCCTTGGAAAAATCAGGAATTCAAGGCCCATACTTAAACATAGTAAAATCNATGTACAACAGACCAGTAGCCAACATCAGTCTAAATGGAGAGAATACTGAAGCAATCCCACTAAAATCAGGGACCAGGCAAGGCTGCCTACTCTCTCCCTACCTATTCAATATATTGCTTGGATTCCTAGCCAGAGCAATTAGAAAACAAAAGTAGATAAAGGGGATACAAATTGGAAAGGAAGAAGCCAAAATGCCACTATTTGCAGATGATATGATAATATACTTACGTGACCCCAAAAATTCTACCAGGGATCTCCTACACCTGATAAACAACTTCAGTGTAGTAGCTGGATATAAAATTAACTCAAACAAATCAATGGCCTTTCTCTACACAAAGGATAAATGGGCTGAGAAACAAATTAAAGAAACAACACATTTCATAATATTCACAAATGATATAAAATATCTTGGTGTGAATCTAAATAAGCAAGTGAAAACCACTATGATAAAAACTTCAAGTCTCAATGTTTGGAGCTGAGACTGAAGGAAGGACCATCCAGAGACTGCCCCACCCGGGGATCCATACCATAGTCAGCCACTAAACACAATTGCATATGCCAGCAAGATTTTGCTGAAAGGACCCTGATATAGCTGTCTCTTGTGAGTCTATGCCAGTGTCTAGGAAATACAGAAGTGGATGCTCACAGTCATGTATTGGATGGAACACAGGGCCCACATTAAAGGAGCTAGAGAAAGTACCCAAGGAGCTGAAGGGGTCTGCAACCCTTTAGGTGGAACAACAGTATGAACTAACCAGCACCTCCAGAGCTCGTGTCTCTAGCTGCATATGTAGCAGAAGATGGCCTGGTCAGCCATCATTGGGAGAAGAGGCCCTTGGTCTTGCAAAGTTTATATGCCCCAGTACAGGGGAATACAAAAGCCACGAAGCAGGAGTGGGTGGGTTGGGAAGCATGGCATGGGGAAGGTATAGGGGACTTACAGGATAGCATTTGAAATGTAAATGCAGAAAATATCTTTAAAAATTGTTTAAAAAAAAGAATTCCAAGTCTCTGAAGAGAAAAATCAAAAAGATCTCAGAAGATGGAAAGATCTCCCATGCTCATGGATTGGCAGGATTAATATAGTAAAAATGGCTAACTTGCCAAAATCTATCTACCTATTCAATGCAATCCCCGTCAAAATTTCAACTCAATTGTTCNTAGATTTAGAAAGAGCAATTTCCAATTTCATCTGAAATAATAAAATACACAGGATAGTGAATACTATTCTCAACAGTAAAAGAACCTCTGGTGGAATCATCATCCCTGACCTTAAGCTATACTTCAGAGCAATTGTGATAAAAATTGAATGGTATTGTAACAGTGACAGGCAGGAATATTAATGGAATAAAATAGAAGAACCAGAAATAAACCCACACCCCTATGTTCACTTGATCTTTGACAAAAGAGCTAAAATCACCTGGTGGGGGGGGAAGACAGCATTTCCAGCAAATGCTGGTGGTTAACATATAGAAAAATACAAATCTACCCATTTTTATCTCATTGTACAAAGCTCAAGTCCAAGTGGATTAAGGANCTTCACATAAAACCAGATATACTAAAACCTTTTTTCTTTTATATTTTTTATTAGATGATTTTTTATTTACATTTCAAATGCTATCTCTAAAGTTCCCTATACCCCAGCCCTGCCCCTGCTCCCCTACCCACCTACTCCCACTACTTGGCCCTGGCCTTCCCCTGTGCTGGGTCATATAAAGTTTACAAGACCAAGGGGCCTCTCTTCCCAATGATGGCTGAATAGGCCATCTTATGCTATATATGCAGCTAGAGACATGAGCTCTGGGAGTACTGGTTAGTTCATATTGTTGGTCCACTTATAGATTGCATATACCCATAAGATGTTCCAACTGGTAATAAGGACACATGCTCCACTATGTTCATAGCAGCCCTATTTAAAAAAAGCCAGAAGGTGGAAAGAACCCAGATATGCCTCAACAGAGGAATGGATACAGAAAATGTGGTACAATTATACATTGGAGTATTATTCTGCTATTAACAACAAACAATTTATGAAATTCTTGGACAAATGGATATATCTAGAGGATACTAAAACTCATAGAGCAGGAAGTGTGGAAGCTTCTTGAACATATGGGCATGGGGCAAAAAATCCCTGAACAGAACACCAATGGCTTGTGATGTAAGATAAAGAATTGACGGGGTGGGTCGGGAGAGGGGCAAAAAAATTGACAAATGGGACCTCATACAATTGCAAAGATTCTGTAAGGCAAAAGGACACAATCAGGAAGACAAAAAGGTCACCAACAGATTGGGAAAAGATCTTCACTAATCCTACATCTGATAGAGGGCTAATATCCAATATGTACAAAGAACTCAAGAAGTTAGACTCTAGAGAAACAAATTACCCTATTAAAAATGGAGTACAGAGCTAAACAAAGAATTCTCAATTGTGGAACACTTAATGGCTGAGAAGTACCTAAAAAAAAGTTCAACACCCTTAATCATTAGGGAAATGCAAATCAAAAAAAAAAAAAACCCTGAGATTCTATCTCACACAAGTAGGAATGGCTGAGAGCAAAAATGCAAGTGACAGCAAATGCTGGCAAGGATGTGGAAAAAGAGGATCACTCCTCCATTCCAGTGGGATTGCAAGCTGGTACAACTACTCTGANAATCAGTCTGATGTTTCCTCAGAAAACTGGACATCGTACTACCTGAGGAGCCAGCAATACCACTCCTGAGCATATACTCAGAAGATGCTAAAATATTTAATAAGGACCCATGATCCACAATATTCATAGTAGCATTATTTATAATAGCCAGAAGCTGGAAAGAACCCAGCTGTCCCTCAACAGACGAATGGATACAGAAAATGTGGGTCATTTACACAATGGAGTACTACGAAGCTATTTCAAACAATGAATTTATGAAATTCATGGGCAAATGAATGGATCCGGAGTCCATCATGCTGAGTGAGGTAACCAAATCACAAAAGAACTCACATGGTATTCACACACTGATAAGTGGATATTATTCAGGAAGCCCAGAAGTTCACACTACCCAAGATACATTTCACAAAGCACATGAAACTCAATAAAAGGAAGGCCTTAGTGTGGATACTTCTATTCATCTCAGAAGGGGGGAACAAAACACCCATGGAAGGAGTTACAGTGACAAAGTGTGGAGTAGAGACTGAAGAAATGACCATCTAAAGACTGACTCACATGGGGATCCATTCCATTTACAATCACCAAACCCAGACACTGTTGTAGATGCCAACAAATGCTTGCTTACAGGAGCCTGACATAGCTCTCCCCTGAGAGGCTCTGCCAGTTCCTCACAAATACAGAGGTAGATGCTCACAGCCATCCACTGTACTGAGCCTATGATCCCTAATGAAAGAGGCAGAGAAAGGACCCAAAGAGTTATAGAGGTTTGCAGCCTCATAGGAGAAGCAACAATATGAACTAGCCAGTATTCCCAGAGCTCCCAGGGACTAAACCATCAACCAAAGAGCACACGTGTTGGGACTCATTGCTCCAGCTGCATATGCAGCAGAGGATGGCCTCGTTGGACATTAGTGGGAGGTGAGGCCCTTTGTCCTATGAAGGCTGTATGCCCCAGTGTGGGGAAATGCCAGGGACAGAAAGTAGGAGTGTGTTGGTGATCATGGAGAGAGGTGAGGGGATAAGGGGAGTGTGTTTTTTGGAGTGGAAACCAGGAAAGAGGATAACATGTGCAGTGTAAATAAAGAAAATATTCAATTAAAAATCACTGAAAAAAGTCAAAGTAAGAAAAACAAAAACTGTGATACATGACTAAATATCAATATCAACACAGGATACATAACCAAGTTTGACTATCAACATGGGGACACATGACCATGTGAGACTACAAACATGGATATCCCTGACAAAGTCTAAACATCAACATGAGAATACATGGCCAAGTGTGAATATCAACATGGGGATATATGACCAAGGTAGAATAACAACTCTTGGGACACATGACAAAGTGAGAAGAGGAATGCTGTGGTACCTGTCCAAATATGAATATCAACAGAGAGATACATGACAAAGTGAGAATATCAAACACGGGGATTCATGTCTAAGTGAGAATTGCAACACAAGTATATGTGAACAACTGTGAATATCAACATGGGAATACATGATAAGTGAGCATATCAAACATGCAGATACTAGACCAAGTGTCAATATCAACACAGGGACACTTGAATAAGTATGAAATCAAAACAGTGATATATGGCCAAGTGTGAATATCAATATTGGGATACATGACCAAATGAGAATAGCAATACAGGGATATATGACCAAGTGAGAATCACAACACAGGGATCCATGAGCAAGTATAAATATCAACATGGCCAAACATTACCAAGTGAGAATATCAAAAAGGTGATACACAGACAAATGTGAACATCAACATTGCGCTACTTGGCCAAGTGATAACATCAAAATGTGGACACATGAACAACTGATAAAAGTGACACAGCAGTACATGTCCAAGTGTGAATATCAACAGAGCAATACATGTCCAAGAGTGAATATCAACACAGTGATACATGGCCAAGTGACCATAGCAACATGAGGATACATGACAAAGAGACAATAACAACATGGTACACATGACCAAGTAAGAAGAACACTGTGATACCTGTATAGATGTTAATATCAACAGAGCGATACAGGCCCAAGTGTGAGTATCACCATGGGGTTACATGACCAAGGGAAATAGCCACATGGGGATACATGACCAAGTGTGAATATCTACAAGGAGCTACATGGCAATGTACCAATATCAACATGACCAAGTGAGAAGAGCTAAACTGCAATACATGACCAAATGTGAATGTCAACACAGGGATACATGACCAAGTTTGAATATCAATATTGGGACAAATACCCAAGTGAGAATATCAACATGGGAATCCATGACCATGTGTGAGCCTCAACATGGGGAAATATGGCCAAGTAGGATTCAGAACATGACAAATGTGAATGTCAACACGAAGATACATACATGACCAAGTATGGATATACACAAAGGGAAACAGGTATGCATATCAACATGAGTATACATGACCAGGTGAGAATATCAACAGTGTGATACATGACCAAGTGTGAATATCAACAGTAGGATACNTGACAAAGTATGGTGTAGTGGCGATTCCTGATTGTCAACTTGACTATATCTGGAATGATTGACAATCCAGGATTGGAAGAC